>NW_005054311.1:10187276-10191947 GCF_000277835.1 Geospiza fortis
AAGAGAAAGCTAATACCTTTGTTGCTTTCCTGGGCAACTGTGCCTAAGAAATATTTCAAAAATTAAAAAGCAAATAGGACAAAATATATTATTTTTTCTATTTATATATGGGAAAGCTTTTTCTGTCTAAACACTCGCCCTTGTTTAAATCAATGAATTATACCAGGCTTTTCCCTTCCCCACAAAGCTGTACTCTGTATTTTATACTCTGCCATATTTCTGCTTCTGGTTCACAATGTGACCCAATAAACTCACTGCTCACTGGTGCCATAAAACTTCTGTGAGTAGTTTCCAACATACTATTTTTAATTAATGATATAAATGATAAAATACATTTGGATTCCTCTGGTAGACTCAGTACTCTGCAGGGGAATTTCACTGCCTAAAGGGCATGTTCAAACCTATGTCTAACCTTGTGAGGTTTCTCAGCAGCAACTTTGCCAATGGAAATCAAAAAGAAATATTTGTATTTTAAAATATGTTTTCAAAGTTGATTTGAACAGCCCTTGAAAGTTTCTTGACCTCCTAGAAGGAAAATAGGAGATTTACATGCCTTGTGAAAGATTAGCAGACATGTACCCTATTCCATAGACAACCAATGACAGGAGGTGATAAAATCAAAGAGAACAATAAGTCCTAATGAACCGGTTTTACATTTCATTAACTTGAGTGCCAAGGAAGTTCTTAAGGACTGATTTAGTTTCTTTCTTCATGAAGAATTCAGTAATTGGGAAAATAAGGTCTAACAGCATAATACAACTTGAGCCTGCAATGCAGTTTGTGGCTGAAGGTGGTGAGAAACAGGAGGGCTCAGCAGTTCCTTGGGCTGAGTGCTCCTCATGGCCCTGGTCTGAGGAGCTGCTGAGCCCCTGCAGAGGCACACAGCATGGGGGGATGCCATGCCAGGCTCCTACTTGGCTGTGCCAAGGCATCTCCTGGATACTAAAGCCTCTGGTTATTCCACATCTGAACTGTCACAGTGATGTGCAGTTCTGTGATGTGCCCAACACAGCAACAAAGAGGAGGCCAGTTTGATGCTGACATCATGCTCTAAGCACTAATTCAAAGATTAATTGGGTGGGAACTAATTTAGTTAGTCCTGTGTTATTTTTACTGCCCCTGATGTTTCTTGCCTTAATTCAGCTTCTCCTAATTAATTTCCATCAAGTTTAATTCTCAGTCAAAATGAGAATAGGAATATAGATAGCTTCCTTTGGGAACACAGGAATGCAACATGAAGCAGACACAGTTTAATATATATGGAAAGCAAAGGTTCTCTGATGCAGAGGGTTTTTTTAAAGAAAAATTGCTATAGTACATAGGGACACACACACATATATATATATATATATATAAATTATGTGAGTTTTAACCTTGAAGCTTAGGGAAATCTGAAATTAGATTTGAATTTTACAGTTAGCAATCAGTTGTTATTAAAGGCTAAATCACTTGATCCTGAACCACCTCGGCTTTCATCTTTTACTAAATCCAGGCTTTCTGGATCAATTATTGACCTGTTCTGAAGCTCTCTGTGTTCATGTATACAAGAAGGTATGTGTACACACACACATTCATATTTACCAGGCTTGTTCAGCTTTTCCCTCTCACTAAAGTCAGTAAGATATTTAAAAATTCAGAGCCTGAAGAACTAGATACAACCCCTTCCCCCACCTGAATGCTATAGTGAAATCTTTTGGAAAGACAGGGCTTTATTCTCTGCAAATGTTTCCTGTGGGATTTACCATAAAATGAAACTGGTAAACTACCCAGTATAAGTGTCATACAACTTGCATTTGCTTCATTAAGTTCTGTTCATCTTGTACTTTTATTTTTTATTAAAACTATTAAAGCGATATTAAAACCACATTGAAACCTATTATTATTTTCTTTGTTTATTTTGTCATTTCAAAGCATCAGATACCTGAATGTTAAAGTTACAATTGCTCTTACTACGTGTAGTAGCTGTTTCCAAACCAAAGAGGAGGATGTGGGCTCCTTACAGAACCTGAAATCCAGTGAATTTTAGCTGGTATCTTGGGATGAAATGAAAAGTGCAGCCAGACACCCTCCTGATGCTGCTTGCTGGGCTATCTACCCCCATCCAGCAGCTGAGGGAGCAGTGGCAGCATGTGGCTGGGGTGGAAACAGGGACAGGACTTCTTTCAGCAACCATTTCCATTAAGATCATCTTATCTGTAGCATCTCATTGCACCTTTAAGGTGCAGACATTTGATACAGCTCTGCCTCCAGCACCCCAGAGCACCCAGCCCTACAATGTGCATCTCTGCAGCAGCCTGGAGGCATCCTCAGGGCTTATTGACCTCTCTGAACATAATCTCGGCAAGAAACTGCTTTACACCTCTCTGCCCTGTTAGCAAGTTGAGAAAGCTCCCTGGGCAGCAAGGAGTATCTTTCACTGGGGGAAGGGACTGGACTAGGCAGGCAAGACAAAGAGAAAAACAGGGAGGTGGCAGAGGAGGAGGAGGAGGAGAAGGAAGGAAGTGGCGGAAGGAAGTGGCGGAAGGAAGTGGCGGAAGGAAGGAAGGAAGTGGCGGAAGGAAGTGGCGGAAGGAAGGAAGGAAGGAAGGAAGGAAGGAAGGAAGGAAGGAAGGAAGGAAGGAAGGAAGGAAGTGGCAGAAGGAAGGAAGGAAGTGAAGGAAGGAAGGAAGTGGCGGAAGGAAGGAAGTGGCGGAAGGAAGGAAGTGGCGGAAGGAAGGAAGTGGCGGAAGGAAGGAAGTGGCGGAAGGAAGGAAGTGGCGGAAGGAAGGAAGTGGCGGAAGGAAGGAAGTGGCGGAAGGAAGTGGCGGAAGGAAGTGGCGGAAGGAAGTGGCGGAAGGAAGTGGCGGAAGGAAGTGGCGGAAGGAAGTGGCGGAAGGAAGTGGCGGAAGGAAGGAAGGAAGGAAGGAAGGAAGGAAGGAAGGAAGGAAGGAAGGAAGGAAGGAAGTGGCGGAAGGAAGTGGCGGAAGGAAGTGGCGGAAGGAAGGAAGTGGCGGAAGGAAGTGGCGGAAGGAAGTGGCGGAAGGAAGTGGCGGAAGGAAGTGGCGGAAGGAAGTGGCGGAAGGAAGTGGCGGAAGGAAGTGGCGGAAGGAAGGAAGGAAGGAAGGAAGGAAGGAAGGAAGGAAGGAAGGAAGGAAGGAAGGAAGGAAGGAAGGAAGGAAGGAAGGAAGGAAGGAAGGAAGGAAGGAAGGAAGGAAGGAAGGAAGGAAGGAAGGAAATCTCTTTTTTTTCAGCATCAGTTAGAGAAGGTCAGCTGTGACACCTAACCTGGTCTGAAATCTCCGTATTCTGTTCCTGGCTTAAAGTCAGGTGTAATTAGATTTGTTTTCAGAGCTATTGTTGAAACACCAATGACACGTATACAGAATTTCAGAGACATTTAATAAAAATGCATAATATCCTTTGGGGATTGCTGACACACAGAGAAGTCAAGATCCACACTTTAAAATACATGTGGGTTTGGTGGTGTCTAAACTATTACCCAGACAGCTTAGGACCAAGCAGTGGGGACTTCTGCTTGACTTTCCCCCACCACCTGCATCCCTCTTCTACATGGGATGTGTCTTGGGATTGTTCCAGACATCAGTATGGCAGATCTGCAATTTTATCTCCTAGGTGGCAGCAGTCGCTGATGAAGGTTGGCTGTGTTCAAGCCTAGCTGGTACTCCTACAGAGGAATGGCTGAGCAAAACTCCTCCTTGTCCACTCATTGTCCTGGAAATTTCTGAAGAACACCCCAAGCTGGCCAGAACAGCTTCTGAAAGCATTTCCTATCAGACTGAGAAACAGGATTAAAGTATTTTAGTTCCTAGCTGCCTCCTTGGTCTTTGCTGCTTACCACATTCCCAAGAAACAGACTGTATCACCAGTGCCTCAAAAGTAAGCCTCTCAGTAAAAGGATCAGGGGAAAGAAAAAAGAAAATTTGAAAAGGCAGCCTCAGCAGGTGAAGAAATGAGATGGTGGAGAAATCAAGCAAAACACACTGACAGACGATGTGGTTAATGATAATGATTCTGCTTCTGAGACTTTGGAGATGAAAGTAATTTTGCTCTTCTTGCATCTCCCTCCCCACTGACAGTCCCTAGGGAGGAAAGCTGGAATATGTCCAGCAATATTTTTATCTTCCTTTTTCTTTTCTGCCATAGTCTGCTATCTACTTAGAAGCTCCATTTCAAGCTCTGCTCTGCTAGGTAGAGGAGAACTGCACTGATCATGTAAAAGGTGTGGATAACACAGGCTGCACCTGTGTTCTTGCCTTGCTGTTCTGAGAGATAAAATTCGATCATATCAATCAGAGACATCTTTCTTTTTAAAGACTTGTCAAGGAAGCATTTCTCATTAAGTTAGACATGATTCTAAGAACATGTATCACTGAACCGAGCTCTGTGAACAGTGACAGTGAACATCTGCGCCTGGAGTGAGGAAAGGATGCCAGGATCTTCCTTGCTGCACGGGAACAAACGTCTGAGTCTTTGACCTCTCAGAAAGGTTAACGAAGTCAAATAGAGGCTGTCCGGTGGAGCTGACCACGCCATAACAGGGACACAGCTACAGGGAGACAACGAGAGGCCAGGGAGGCAATCTGTCGACACCAGCATCCTGGGACCCAGTACACCCTGCCTGTTTTGGCAACGTATCCTCAGTGGCCGCTCCCGAGGGAGGCAGGACCCGGG
>NW_005054311.1:10191961-10192275 GCF_000277835.1 Geospiza fortis
CCCGCCGGCGGGGCGGGGGGGAGCCAGGGGGAGCCAAGGGGCGACCCACCGCGGGGGCGCTGGGGGCTGCGTTACTGAAAGGGCGTCTGAGTCGCTTCTCTCTCTCCCTCCATTAGCTCCGGGAGGATAAAACTGAGAAGTTACTCCAGAATAAATGACAACTTTTTATTCCTTTTCCCGTTTGTCGGGACACGAAGCTTTCACCAGAGGGACCTGTCCGTCTCCAGGCTGCCTCTTGCAAAGGGTTCCCAGAGCAGCATTCATCACCCTTCAAACTCCTTTTTTTCTGGGGTGAGAAACTCGCGGAGGAGAGG
>NW_005054311.1:10192778-10220583 GCF_000277835.1 Geospiza fortis
CCTGAGGCGCACGGGCGGGCGGCTGCCTCCCTCCCTACCTCCCTGCCTCCCTACCTCCTTCCCTATCTCCCTACCTCCCTGCCTCTCTACCTCCTTCCCTATCTCCCTACCTCCCTGCCTCTCTACCTCCTTCCCTCCCTCCCTGCCTCCCTACCTCCTTCCTCCCCTCCCTGCCTCCCTCCCTCCCTGCCTCCCTGTCTCCTTCCTTCATTGCCTGCCTCTCTACCTCCTTCCCTCCCTCCCTGCCTCCCTAGCTCCTTCCCTCCCTTCCTGCCTCCCATCCCGGGGCGAGGTCAGGTGCAGGCGGCGGGCCGGATCCCGGGCGTGCGATGCGGGTGCGCTGCCTGAGCCGAGCGCTCCGAAGAGGAGGAAAGCCTTCCTCCGGATGTTTGGGAGTTTTTGTTTGTTTTTAGCCGAAAAGCTGTTCGTACAAAAGTCGTCTTTCGGAAGTGCCAGGCAGCTTGTGTTTCTTCCTTTATGGTCTGGTGGGGGCTGGTATGTAAAATGTGGTTAAAATTCAATAAAGGATTTGCAAATATTCAGTAAAGTTTCTCTTAAAAATAATAATGAACAGATTTAGGATTGTGTAGGAAACACTTTGAGAAGAGGAGCAGCGTGGGTTAATGCTTTTAGTTCAATTTTGTTTCTTAGTCAGGGTATCTGTAGTGCCAGTGGTTAGATGGCAAAGGAGGAATCCTAGTGGGAATTGAATAATCTATCACTGCAAGCAAGCAAAAACTGATCATAGATTTCCCTTAATTCTGTATAATGAAGGAAAAGCAAATGTAGGCAGCGGTCCTGATGGCATGTGTTTAATGGCAGTGAGTTCCAGTTTCAGTACCTCAGGAGCCAGATGGAAGTAGGGCTGAGCTCAGGTTTGCAGCTGTAGGAATGATTCCTGCCTCATCCTTACGTGCTCGGGAATAACACTGAGATACGGAGGTGCACGGAGCTGCCAAGCTCAGGGAGGTCCAGGTCCTTGCCATCGCAGTCACCAATAAACAGATGGACAGAGACTTGTTGCTGTTCTTCAGTTTGGAAAGCGTCAAAGGCAAGGCTTCAAAAGCACAGGGATCAGATTGCAGTCGCAAGACTGCAAAGTTGTCTCTATCCCTGAGACAGCCCAGGTTCAGACCCTCCTTGCAGAGGAAGAGGAGCTGAGATCGCTGTGCTTGACTGTGAGTAGGTGAATCATCAGTAGTATCGTTAAGGTTTGTAAGCAACAGTTTTCCCAGATGACGTTAGAAAGGGCTTGCCCTTCTAGTGGAATAATTAGAAAATGAACTTGTCTTCATCCGCCCCGGAATATGTTTTTCTGCATCTTCTGAACTTAACAGGAGTTTCACAGTTACAGAAAGTGCAACTGATCTGTGAAACAAATAACCTGATAGCTTGAGTCTCACACCTTCTATTAAGCAAAAATCAACTTCTAAGGAAAACTAATTTACTAGTCATCTCTCTCAGTAGGAGATGAGATATTTTAAGGAAGTGTGTGCAAATGCCCTTTCAAGTGGCATTTCTGAAGGTTTTATTTCCTTATTCTGAGTAAGACATAGATCTGTGCAGCTGTGTACTGCACTGAGAAGGCTAATATAGCACTGGGCAATTTGCAGAGACCAACTTTAACTCAGAAAAAGCTCTCCCCTTGCTCTTTCCTAATGCCAGTCTCATCTTCATTCACACTGAACACACTAAGCCATAGCAATCGATTTCTGTTCCCTCTGGAGAAATCAATTAATTCTGAAGCCTTCCAAACCTGGCTCTGTATTGCATTTACACAGAAGTAGTAGCTAACTAGGCAAAACATCAGTTTCAGGGCACTGATGGTGGTACAGTGAGTTATTTAAATTTATTTAAATCCTTAGCAAGGTTTACATTAATTTAAGATTTTACATTAATTTAAACCCAGCTTTTTAAACTTATCTTGATAAGTCCACTGAAGACAATAAAAAATTATGTAGCCAATTTTAATAAGATACATATGAATGAGCCCAAGCTGTGCTTGTGTGTGCATTTTTTGTGTAGTACAGCTGCTTCTTTATAAGGATTTTGGCTTAGTAGCACTTTCATATTTTAGTTTTAAGTATCTGGCACTGAAAGAAGAATCTGTGGCTTTCAAAGGTCGATCACTAGGTCAATTTAAAACTGTCTCATCAACAGATCTCAAACTTCAGTCATTAAGACAGGGATGGCAGTTAGGTTGGAGGACCATTTCTGAAATATTTCTTTAGGGAATTGATTTTTCCTTTTATCAGCAGGATGATGGACAGTCTTGTACAGTGAAGTCTGAAGTTAGTGGAAAACTTCCTGTCTTGGTAAATAATAAATGGTCCATTGTGTCATGGCAGGGTAATCCATATTACCTGCTTAAATGCTTTCAGTCCACCAAATTTGTGTTTTAATACTATAAAATGCAGGCTAGTACACTGGGGAGCACAACAGTACAAGCCATGGCAATATGATGGAAGACTGTCCTGTAAAACTATGTGTTTAGAATGGATGTAAGGGTCAAATAATTGCTACAAGATGAACTACCAGTGCAAACTGTGCCTAAAAGGCTGATAGGAAATGGTTCAATCTTCTTGATTGCTTCCTTGAGGAAGTCTTTTTGAAAGCCTTGCTTGCCTTTGTGACCAGCTGAGAATGCACTTCTGAAGGCTGATCTGTGTTTCATCACTGTGAGACCACAGCTCTTTGGTCAAGTCCTCTTTCACAGATCCCAGTTTGCAAAACACTGCACAAGTTCATTGTAAGAAGAATTTGATCCAACACTGTTTGTCAGATACTAGGTTAATAATCAAATAATTATAGCTTCAACTGAAAAAACAGCAGAAAAGTCCTAAATAGCAACGAGGTTCAAAAGGGACCTGTCTCCTCTGCCTGTGAAATCTGACTCTTCTTTTTTCACAACGACTTTTTTTTCACTAATGCCATTAAGAATGACGTGATGTCAACACAGGAAAATAAGCTGTGCCTTGACATGTTTGGCTACAGGTCATGGGCATGTGTTCTTTTAGATGCCAGAAGTCCATGTGCATGTGAACCCTCTAAGAATGAACCACAGTAAAATTGTCCACAGGGGCAAGTGTCCACCCATGTGAACCCAATTACATGACTAAGTCCTATCTTCTCTTACTGTACAAGAAGAGAATTAGATTGTGATCTGTCAATAGAGTTTTAAATGTGCTTATACTTACAATCCAAAGAAACCCTGAAAAATTCCTTCTGTTTGTAATTTTCTTTCTAAAATTGCTTAGAGCTCCAGATGGTAAGAACTGCTAACCTACTTTTGTTGAGAAAACTACATTTCCTACTGAAAAAGGTAGAGTAAAATTGTATTACATTAGTAGGAGTAAATTTTCAAAAGCAAGAACATTGATCTGCATGCTCTGTAGTCTGCAGATCTGAGTCTGAGTTAGTCTCAGAAGTCTGAGTGAATCTCTTTAGTCATCCTGGTGTGGATGAGAATGCAGATGTGTATGTCCATGCATGGACTCAGTGTCCAGTCACTCATGCAAGAATTTGCCTACCTGACTCTCCTTGCTGGCACTGAGTATTCCCACTTTGGCTGTGGGAACATCAGAATATAAATAAATTTTATGTCTCTCTGAACTGCCCTCAGTGACCTGTTTCTGTCAACTGATCACCATTCTTGGATTTTGGACTTAATCCTCCACCCATTCCCTGGTGTGTTGCTTAAGGCTGGACTCTAAGTGTTGCTTGGCATCAGAACATATTCCTCTGATGTGCACACCTCAGGGACTGTCCCAAGAAAATACATTGCTTGAATGCTATGGTCACGTTCCTCGTGTAACAGCCAGTCACAACTGAGGTGGGGCTCAGGTGGCCACTGCAAGTTCTGCACGTGCAGGGGGGACCTGCCAGTTCGTTTAAATGAAGGTTCAAATGCCAGAAAGCAATGGAGGTGGATGACACTGTCAAGCTGCCTCACAGATGTTTGGTTTTCTACACCATCCCCTCTATTCCCCTTTCACCACAGACCTCTGATCATCCCCTCTACTGAGGGACCCAAAGCAGTCCCTACAGCTGCACTTCTGGATGACCATAGGAATACATCAACTGCCTCCACTTTTGGAAATGATATTATAGAAATTCTGGCTTGAGAGAAGAACTGGTGAGGGAATCCTTACTGTTCTTGCACTAATTTCCATTGACCACTTAACTATCAAGCAGCAGTTCCCTTGTTTCCAAAGACTGATTTCTTTCCAGTTAATAAAGATTAAATATTGAAGCAATTAATATTAAAATGTCACTTCTGATAACTACATATAAACCCTGGAGAGTCATTGTGTTCTGCAGCATTTACATACTCAAAAATTCTGAAAGTTCTTGGTCCAAAACTCATTAAATGAAACCTCTGTGTTTTCTTGTGATACAGGAGGAGTTTATCACAGCTTCTTCACAGTATGTTGAGTGCAAGGCTGAAACATGCAGAGCTGTGGAATGTCCCAGAAATCCAGCTACACATGAGTTTTCCTTTAGTTTTAGTGGCAACGTCTAAGCTATGCTGCCCTGAACCTTCCAGAGAAGTGCTGCATTACCGCGTGCCTTAAAGAGTTACACCCCATAATCATACACAGCACAGCCCAAGTGTTTAGAGTTTGTCCCACTGAACTCATATGTGTAAAAAGTTTCAGATTGACAGGTCATCCAGTCCCTTTCCTTGTCCCTGAAAAGCTTGCCCTTTACCATCCCCATAATCCCTGTTTTGAAGGAAAACTCTCCTAATAATAGATCTCTAGAGACTTCTGAAAAACCATTGAATGACCCAAGAGTTGTAGGTGTGTGTTTGCAGTTCCATGACTGCTGCAATCCTCTCAAGCTTAGGACTGTTGCTCATTATTTGTCTTTCTTCTGCATGGTCCATAGGGGTATGGTTCTGCTATGAATATTCTGCTCTTTCACTCCAGTGCCTCGACTACAGCAGCGGAGCCCTGACTGGGGACCTCTGTGAAGACCTGTGTGTGGCGCAGAAGCTGGTGTACAAACACTGCCTTTACTATGACAGAGGTAAGAAGGTCATCCAGGCTGATTGGAGAGGCCAGCCCATCATACTGAAATCTAAAAAAGAAAGCTTTTCAAGCTACCAGCACCTCAGTATGCTGGAGGAGGTGGAAACACAGGATATCCCTGAAACAGAGCTTCTGCTTATGGTGGCTTTGGAGGTCAAAAATGCCCTGGGGCTAGAACTGTCTAACAATACCATGGGGCCCCTGTGGACAAGGAAGAAGGGACCACGTTGGAAAGCACAGGTGGCCAGCATGTGGTCCTTGCTCCAGCAGGAAGAATATATCTACTTCAGTTTGCTGCAGGACTTCAGCAAACATGTGCTACGAATTATTGGCTCTTGTGGACACTTTTATGCTGTGGAGTATCTCACAGCTGGACATGCCTGGCACAAAACTCTTTTTCCCTTGGAAAACGTGATGGGCCCCTCCCTTACTGGCCACAGAAGCAGGGTGAGAGCCATCATTGACATTGCACTCAGCTTTCTGGACATGGTGCAGCACTTTGATAATGATTTCTCTCACCGCCTTCACCTGTGCGACATCAAACCAGAAAACTTCGCTATCAGGCACGATCTCACGGTAAGTTGGGCCTTTGGGGTGGTGGACCTCAGGAACTTGAGGTCAAATTCTAGTCTGAAAGTGACTGTAAAAATGACACTTCCCTCCTTGTACAGCTTTTGGCTAAGTTTTTGCAAAGCTAATGAATTTACAAGCATCAAGGGAGATTCTCTGCTGCTTTTCCTCGCTGTAATGTGTACAGCCACATTTTTGGAGCACTAAATCCTGCTGCTTATTTTGAAAACTTCTTGCTCGCTTCTGTTTTGTATCACTTCTTCAAAGGCACCAGTGCAAGGTCCCTTGGATGTGGTGAGAGATGCCTCCTGGAGACAAGGGGAATTCAAAAGCTCTAAAACGAAGCTGTAATTTGAGTCATATTTCTGGTAGTGATGCTGAAATGAAAAAACTATGAATTTGAAAGCTAAGGCTGAATTCACAGTCTGACACAAGGACAACTCCCCACATCCAAACTCACATATTTGTGCTTCGGTGGTCAGCTTACCTGGTCTGGAAATTATGCAATGACAGCAACACGAAACTCCTTGCTACTGTCACTCTTTGACTTCTCATGGTGCAGCTGTAACTCAGACCTGATAGCTGTTATATTTTCTAAGTAGTAGTGCAGCTCACATTTGTTCTATGCACAGAAATTCCTCTGGTTTTGGTTGGAATTTTGTCTACAGATTGGAGGTATCTTGCAGTGAGTGTTTGAACTAGGCCCTCAATTTTCAGTGTCATCCGTGGAGTTTCTGCACTCTGAGCGAATGTAAAGCATTTTCAGGGACTTTATTTTTAGTACTCACTGAGTGTTAATGGAACACTTGTATCTTCGGAGTACTAGACAAACACTACCTAAACATAGAGCCATTAAGAGCAATTAGAGTGTTTCCCCTTCACCCTTCCCTCCCCTCCCATTGTTTATTCAGGTGCAATACAGCAGCTGAGCAGGGAATGGGTGAGGAGCTACAGCAAGAAACTAAAGCAAGCTGTACCACTATTTAGGCAAAGCAGGAATTCCTCAAGGCAGGCTTTGCCCATCTTCCTCAGTTACACAGGGCTGTGGCTGCCTGTGGCTGAGCACAGGCCAGAGCATCTGTTTCACGACCTACTTACGGGAACATAGATTCCATTTAGGGAAAGGGGATGAATACTGGATGTGTCTTCTCTTCTGAGTCCTTCTGGTGAGGCTTGCTTTGCCAGGATCTTCCAGCAATGCATCCTCTTTTTTGTCTCTTCTGTTTGTTTTAAGCAACTTTTTCACTTGCTGGTTTCTTGTATAGGATAATAAAAAACCTCACAATTGTACCACTATTCCTCATTCGAGTAATGAGACTTCTAATGCCCAAAGAAACGTACTTGGAATGCAATAGTTTTACTTTGAGGATTATTTTCATGTGGTGGGGATAAGCCTCTAGCCTTCACATGCTTTCCTGCAGCACAGAGAGGAGCTGTCTGGTAGATCGTCCAGGAGAAATTTAAGCTGCCATGGAGCCACATAAGGTACAGAGTTAGAAGGAGGTTTAGATGAATGCACAGTGCTCTGGGAGAGCTTCCTCTTTCGCCAATACTTCAGAGAAACCTGGAAAAATTACAGGACATTAAACATGACTTTAAATCCAGTCATGAGCCAAGTTGGGTCCTTCCTCTATTTCCTTGGGTACTTTTTTCATCAGCTCTGATCATAGAAAAGCCCACCAAAACATAGCTGTTTACAGGCAGAGTGTCAGCCAGATGTGTCTTCACAGGGTCTAGCTGGATGCCCACACATTTTTGTAAAAGAATTTCAGTGAAGTCACTGAACCCTTTGGCAGCCAGGGAACTGGGGCTGTTTTTCCTAGTGGAGCAATGTAGATTGTCAAATGTGCTGGCAAAGACCCCATCTGGGAGGTGGAACAGTGATGCTGAAACTGGGGAAACTCTGCACTTCTTCCACTGTCTCTTCTCCAAAGAAGCGAACAGCAAAACCACAGAAAGTTTTAGGAAGTAAAGAACCAAAAAAAAAATTTAAAAATTTTCCTGTCCAAACATGTAAAATTCCTTAGGCTACATTATCATTATAGAGCTCTCCAAAATGCTTAAAAATACTTATGTTTTTAAGATATGCCTCATCTCTGTAAGAATTTTCCCTATGGAAAAAGGAGTAGAACAAAATGAAGATTAGATTCTGTTCTTTATTTTGCCTGTGGAAGGTTTATTTGGCCTTCTACCAAACCAGACATCTTTAGTTCCTGGGGTTGATCCAGTTGCTGTTCCAGTCACACTGTTCATCTTCTCCTGTTACTTGGGAGGTCGAATCTGAAAAATAAAACTATATCATTTGAGCCCAAGTAACTCTGCTTTGCTCTTTTCTTTTCTTTTCTTTTCTTTTCTTTTCTTTTCTTTTCTTTTCTTTTCTTTTCTTTTCTTTTCTTTTCTTTTCTTTTCTTTTCTTTTCTTTTCTTTTCTTTTCTTTTCTTTTCTTTTCTTTTCTTTTCTTTTCTTTTCTTTTCTTTTCTTTTCTTTTCTTTTCTTTTCTTTTCTTTTCTTTTCTTTTCTTTTCTTTTCTTTTCTTTTCTTTTCTTTTCTTTTCTTTTCTTTTCTCTTCTCTTCTCTTCTCTTCTCTTCTCTTCTCTTCTCTTCTCTTCTCTTCTCTTCTCTCTTCTTCTCTTCTCTCTTCTTCTCTTCTCTTCTCTTCTCTCTTCTTCTCTTCTCTCTTCTTCTCTTCTCTTCTCTTCTCTCTTCTTCTCTTCTCTCTTCTTCTCTTCTCTTCTCTTCTCTCTTCTTCTCTTCTCTTCTCTTCTCTTCTCTTCTCTTCTCTTCTCTTCTCTTCTCTTCTCTTCTCTTCTCTCTTCTCTCTTCTCTTTTCTCTTCTCTCTTCTCTTCTCTTCTCTTCTCTTCTCTTCTCTTCTCTTCTCTTCTCTTCTCTTCTCTTCTCTTCTCTTCTCTTCTCTTCTCTCTTCTCTCTTCTCTTTT
Source organism: Geospiza fortis (assembly GCF_000277835.1). NCBI lineage: Eukaryota > Metazoa > Chordata > Aves > Passeriformes > Thraupidae > Geospiza > Geospiza fortis. Next base: position 10,201,319 of record NW_005054311.1, read on the forward strand.
CTCTTCTCTCTTCTCTTCTCTTCTCTTCTCTTCTCTTCTCTTCTCTTCTCTTCTCTTCTCTTCTCTTCTCTTCTCTTCTCTTCTCTTCTCTCTTCTCTCTTCTCTTTTCTCTTCTCTCTTCTCTTCTCTTCTCTTCTCTTCTCTTCTCTTCTCTTCTCTTCTCTTCTCTTCTCTTCTCTTCTCTTCTCTTCTCTTCTCTCTTCTCTCTTCTCTTTTCTCTTCTCTCTTCTCTTCTCTTCTCTTCTCTTCTCTTCTCTTCTCTTCTCTTCTCTTCTCTTCTCTTCTCTTCTCTTCTCTTCTCTTCTCTCTTCTCTCTTCTCTTTTCTCTTCTCTCTTCTCTTCTCTTCTCTTCTCTTCTCTTCTCTTCTCTTCTCTTCTCTTCTCTTCTCTTCTCTTCTCTTCTCTTCTCTTCTCTCTTCTCTCTTCTCTTTTCTCTTCTCTCTTCTCTTCTCTTCTCTTCTCTTCTCTTCTCTTCTCTTCTCTTCTCTTCTCTTCTCTTCTCTTCTCTTCTCTTCTCTTCTCTCTTCTCTCTTCTCTTTTCTCTTCTCTCTTCTCTTCTCTTCTCTTCTCTTCTCTTCTCTTCTCTTCTCTTCTCTTCTCTTCTCTTCTCTTCTCTTCTCTTCTCTTCTCTCTTCTCTCTTCTCTTTTCTCTTCTCTCTTCTCTTCTCTTCTCTTCTCTTCTCTTCTCTTCTCTTCTCTTCTCTTCTCTTCTCTTCTCTTCTCTTCTCTTCTCTTCTCTCTTCTCTCTTCTCTTTTCTCTTCTCTCTTCTCTTCTCTTCTCTTCTCTTCTCTTCTCTTCTCTTCTCTTCTCTTCTCTTCTCTTCTCTTCTCTTCTCTTCTCTTCTCTCTTCTCTCTTCTCTTTTCTCTTCTCTCTTCTCTTCTCTTCTCTTCTCTTCTCTTCTCTTCTCTTCTCTTCTCTTCTCTTCTCTTCTCTTCTCTTCTCTTCTCTTCTCTCTTCTCTCTTCTCTTTTCTCTTCTCTCTTCTCTTCTCTTCTCTTCTCTTCTCTTCTCTTCTCTTCTCTTCTCTTCTCTTCTCTTCTCTTCTCTTCTCTTCTCTTCTCTCTTCTCTCTTCTCTTTTCTCTTCTCTCTTCTCTTCTCTTCTCTTCTCTTCTCTTCTCTTCTCTTCTCTTCTCTTCTCTTCTCTTCTCTTCTCTTCTCTTCTCTTCTCTCTTCTCTCTTCTCTTTTCTGGGCAGGGGCTTAGCACTCCCTGTCTCCACTGACAGTAAACTCACATTCTTGAGTTGCACTTCAAATGCTGTATTCATTTCTGGGCCCCTCACTTCAACAAAGACATTGAGGTGCTGGAGAATGTCCAGAGAAGGGCAATGGAGTGATGAAGGGTCTGGAGCACAAGTCTTGCAAGGAGTGGCTGAGGGAGCTGGAGATGTTTAGGCTGGAAAAAAGGAGGCTCAGGGACATCTTATTGCTCTTGGTAACTACCTGAAAGGAGGATGCAGTGAGGTGCATCTGTTCTCCCAAGTAAGGAGTAGTAGGACAAGACAAAATGACACCAAATTGCACCAGGGAGGATTTAGGTTGAATATGAGGAAAAATTCCTGAAAGAGTGGTGTCAAGCATTGGAAAAGGCTGCCCAGGGAAATGGTGGAATCACTGTCCCTAAGTGTTAAAAAAAACTTGTAGATGTGGCACTTGGGACATGATTTAGTGATAGACTTGGCAGTGCTGAATTGACACTTGGACTCAATTATCTTAAAAGTCTTTTCCAACCTTGGTGATGCTGTGATTCTGTGAAAGTTGAGGCTGTCCAAGTGTAAGCAGTGGTTGTGATTCTCCACTCTACAAATGTAGTGTGTGGGGGTGTACTGGAAATGGGTGTCCATGGGGTTCTTGGCTTTGGGATGAGGTGTCTCACAGCTCACCCAGTTTGTGTTGGTGGGAGGCACTGGCAAAAAACAAGCTACACACCCCCAGAAAGGCTGGGGGGGTTGTAGCTTGTTGGCCTTTTGCCTGCTTCTCTCACCCCCTCACCCTCACCACTCATTATGCAGAATCATAGGATTATTTAGGTTGGAAAACACCTTTAAGATCATCAAGTACAACTGTTAACTCAACACTGCCAAGTCCATCAATAGATCATTCCTCTAGTGTCACATCTACACATCTTTTAAATATTCCAGAGACAATAACTCATCTAATTCCTTGGGCAGCTTGTTCCAATGCTTGACAACCATTTTGGTAAAGAAATTTTTCCTAATATCCAATCTAAACCTCCCCTGGCACAACTTGAGTCATTTACCCTTGTATTGCTTGTGACCTGGGAGCAGAGGCTGATCTTCACCTGACTACAACCTCCTTTCAGGTACATATAGAGGGCTATAAGGTCCTCCCTCAGCATCCCCTTTCCCAAACTAAACAACCCCAGCCCCCCCAGCCACTCCTAAGATGTGTGAAGTGCAGAAGCAGCCTGAGAAGGGCCATCCCTTAGCTGGAACATTGCCTTTATGGATACTCCTTTCCTATATCTCCCTCTTTGAATGGCTAAAGGCACTTTGGATTCAGATGACATTTTGCTATAGTCCCAGGGAAGCAGCAGGGCATTAGTGGTAGCTCCTGAAACACAATGATCTGCTCTGTTGAATTTGCAGGCAATCCCAACACAGGAAGAGATGAGAATCTTGGTTCCATGTTTCAGAAGGCTGATTTATTATTTTATGATAGATATTATATTAAAACTAGACTAAAAGAATAGAAGAAAGGATTTCATCAGAAGGCCAGCAAGGAATAGAAAGGAATGATAATAAAATCTTGTGACTGCTCACAGCCTCGACACAGGTGGCTGTCATTGGTCATCAAGCAAAAACAATTTCACATGCTGGGTAAACAATACTCCATATCACATTCCAAAGCAGCAAAACATGGAGAAGCTGAAGCTTCTCAGCTTCTCAGGAAAAAAGATCCTAATGAAAGGATTTTTCATAAAATATGTCTGTGACACTGCTCTTTTTTCTTTGCCCAGGTCATTTGTGACAAGATATTCCGTCGCTGGTTTTCCCCAAGTCTCAGAGGAGCGCTGGTCTCCCTGCCCCTGCAGCTGCAGCTGCAGAAAGCCGTGCAGGAGTGTGCTCAGCCGGGGCACACGGGTGCCATGGGGCACCAGAGGGCTCTGAAATCCCTCTCGGAGCTCTACCACCTGCTGAGGGTCACCCAGCGAGAGCTGCAAGGGCCAGAGTAGGCACAAAGGGCAGAACTGCAAAGGCCACACCGCAGTCTCTCTGCCATCCCTCCTAACCCTGGATTTTACAGCACAGAGATTGCTTTTCTGCTATGCAAATGAAGTTCATAGCTGCAGGTGCAGCACGTCCTGATAATATCCTCCAAAATGTTAAATTGCTTTACATTACTTGGATTCTGTTCTTGCTTGTTCTCCTGAGGAAGCACTACCCCTCTCCATCAGCATACAGCACATCCTTCTGGGCTGCAGTCACTGCTCAGACAGCATCTGTCTGTGTGTGGTGCTCAGAGGATGCACTGACAGAAGAAAAGTGTAAGTGCAGCAAAACTTGATCAGTAATTAAAAGAATGGGTGGGTGGGTGTGAATAAGTACGTGCATGGTGTTTGTTTTAGTTTCTCTGTCAAATGGGGTGGGTTTTTACAGTAGATACAGAGCATTTTGTGTGAGGAAAAAAAGGGGGGGGGATCTCAAACAGGGAAATGTGCTGTCACACAAGGAAAGAGTTGCTTTTGCACTAAGCAATCCTTCCTGATGGCCCCAAATGCATTTTCTCTGGGCCATTGCATTACCTGTGCCATTGCTGACTATTTTGGGGAAAAATTATATAAAGGTACTTTGGACTTTTCTAGGGCAAAATAATTATACCCCTGCTGAGCTCCCATGTGGGTACTCATATTCTGCAGTGAAGAGGTATGAATAATGCTACTGGATTTTCCCATGTGAACAAGCCCTCAGGCACTTGTACATCAGAGCACTTGATAAGAAGCACTCCTTTGCCAGAGAGCAGAATTGCCCAGGAATGTCAACAATCTGTCCTTTGCACAGAACAATATCCAGATGCGGAGTTTTCTTCCATGGTATTTTCTTAATTAACAAAAGGAAAATTTTTTGTACAAATTCATTATCTTGCAATCAGTTACGCAAATAAAGATCTCTAGATTAACTTAAAAACATTAACTTTGCCTTTCAAATACCCCACAAACAGGAATCCTAGCAGCCTATGGCAGCCCTCAGTTGGAGGAATTAATTTTAAGACTGCTGAGACTGGTTTGTGGATGTGAGACATGTACCAACACTTAATCTGCTCCATCTTTATGTCCCTCAGCCTTACGGCAGCTGTGAAGCCTGTGAGCGCTAATTAGAATAAACTTTCCATTTCTGGAGTGGTTCTTTAAAGTAAAGACTGCCTGTGACCAGAAAAATGGGAGCTGTTGAGGAGACCTTGACCCCTTAAAACCTAGCTCAAATTTTCAGGCTGGTGCTAGTGTGTTTTTATATATATGTTTCTTGCAATAAGCTATCATAGTTTTAAAAATCATGCAAGCCCTGAAGAAACTCACAGCAAGAACGAGGTCAGATGCTTTGCCTGGACCTGGACAAGCTGCTGCTAAGCTGGAGCTCTAGCTTAGCAGATCCTGAATGGTAAAGCTGCTCTCAGTCCACGCTTCTCCTTTAACCAGGCAGGCAAAGAATGCTTCAATACTTTAAGATCATTCTTTGCAAAAGCAGGAAGGCAAAGCAGAATAAGAAGAAACATGAATTCCAGAACTAACCCTGTTACAAAGTCATTAAATAGATGGAGAAAATATTTAAGGACAGAATCAGATTGTGGCAAAGGAGTGAGGATAGGTAAAGTATCAGTTAGAGAGAAGACAAGAAAAGATAGATGAAGGGAAAATAGAAAAAAGAAAATAAGTAAAAAATACATCAGCCTTTGTAGAAACATGATTTATGATGCAAGATTCAATGAAGTGATATTTAGTCTGGGGAAGAAGAGGCTGAAGATAAACATGATAACTCTCTTCAAAAACTGAAAAAGGTTGCTAAAAAGAGAATAGAAGAGAACTTCCCTGTCCAGATTTCCTTGGTGGATATGACCAGCAATGATCTTAAACTGTAGCAAGGAAGAAAACAGGTAAGACATTTGCTACAGGCTTTCTGATAGAAAGAAACAATGAAGACAAGACACAAATCATCTGGGAAATATTCAGACTTCACAAATTGTGGTTTTTAACTCCAGGCAAGAGTGAGTGTCTGTCAGGAATTATTTACATGACTTCAGACTTCACAAATTGTGTTTTTTAACTCCAGGCAAGAGTGTCTGTCAGGAATTATTTACATGAAGTTAAGTAGGTGATGATGCCTTGAGGTAGTCTTTACCTCCAAGTCATGTGATTATGTTATCGCCAGTTAGCATTTGTGCTTTCGTGACACAAATCAATTTTTGTGCTCCCTCACAACAAATCCCTCCTTCCTGATCCTTGCTATATCAGGAGGGACTTAATTTAAATCCCAAATGCTGCTGGGGAACCTGAAGCTATTATATATCATTGCGTTCCTGTTTCCCTTGTCCCATTCTTTCCTCCTTCCCAAGCTCAGAGGGCACCTTCAGGGAAAAGCAGGTATTGCACAGACTCTCGGTGCTTTGCAGCAGAGTCAGGCTCCCCCATGGCAGGGATCCCCTTCCCATTTCCAGGTTTGCATTTCAGACAGGATAAATTTCTGTTGGGTGGGATATTCCACTTTAAAAACAGGTGGAAAAAAACACAGTGAAATGAAAACTGGTGGCAGCCAAATGCTGGTGGAATGTGACTCCTCAGAAGATCCTTTTTCCTTGGCAGGATTTAGGAAGGGAAGCTGCCTTTGACAGATTTCTCCAAACCCTTCAGGGCCTGGCTGCAGCCACCTCCACCTGGCAGGGACCTCCTTCCCCCACACCACACTTTCCCAGGACATTAGGTTTCACTTCTTTTCAGGATACAGAGAAACCTCAGAAACCTCTCAAGATCAACACAATTGGGTTATTTGTCCTTGGCTGGGCTGTGAGATTGCATATCACTGATGCAGCCAGCTCCAGGCAGGCTTTGGTGCCCACCTTCAAGGAGACAAGGAGAATCTGACAGGCTCTGTGAACACAGGGCTTGATTCTTCACAGCCCCCCATGTGCTTTGTAAAGTCACTAAATCCTGGGAAACAGGAGAGAAAGCACTACTAGTGAAGCAAATAAAATATTGTAATTTAACTAACACAGGTAGCAATGACCAAAACAGGAATAAAACAGCAGTTGTACCTTTATGTCCCTGGGACAGAAATAAAAAGTTAAGGCACTGGTTTAGTTCCCATTTACTTTAAGGAGACAAGTGCAAACTGCTGTAATTTGAGCCTGTATGATTTTACAACCACATTTTGGTGAAAATATCAAATTTTTTGGATGGAAAATTGATACAGGTATTTGACAGGAAGACCCAGGACTGGTGCTCCTTTCTGACAAAGCTCCTTTCATGCTGCCCTGGCAGCACTGCCCACCCCTCTTTGGTAGTTAGTGCACTTTAGCTTTACAAAGGCTGTGTAAGATCCTTCCCACTGCTCATCCCTTCCATATAAAAGATGACTTACACAGGTTCATTAACAGCATTTGGTTGCACTGGCAACAGCCACTTCAGCCCAAGATGTCTGTTCCCATTCAATTGATCTCAGCCCCATCCCTTTGCTCTGTTAGTCTGTTCCCATATCCTTTTTGCCCTATAAAAGTGACATTACCTCCTGATTAATTTCTACCACTTGCTGAATTAGTGCCTTAGTCAGCAACTTCTATCCCATATTTATGGCTCCCTGTGAAACAGGAATGGCATTCAGTCATTGTTTATTCATTCTTTGCATCTCAGTTAGCAGCATATGCTTCAACTCTGCAATAATCCAAATACACTGTCTGTTCCCACATTTTACAAGAGGTGAGTCCACTTGGAGGTCTACTTCATCTCTAGGAAATCTTTAGAAAAGATAAATTCAACCCGATGCTCAAGATTTTCACAGAACTACTTCTAATTTTCTTCACCTGGCATTTTATGCTCTGCAAAAGACATCTGCGAGCAATAGTCCTGCACTAGGATGATACAAAACAGAGCAGAACTCCTTGCTCCAAAGGGTTTATGTGGTCCCTGTTGTGCTTCTAGGTTGGCTCAATGGTGACTAGCCCAGAAAAGCAGGTCATTGCTGTAGCCAGAGTTGTTCCTACAGATACTACTGCTCCCTGATGTGACTGCCCAGACTCCCCTTTCACTGAGAGCATTCACATGCATTGCTGGAGGCACCGCTAGAGATAACAACAGATATTTGGGACTGGGAGAAAAGAAAGAGAAGGGTTTGATTTTTTTTTTTTTAATTAGAGATATTGGCTGAACAACACATTTCCTAAAGGTGAGAAATGGGATCACATACTTGAAGAGGTTAGGAACTCCTCACTGATATTTTTTTTTCCTTTGTTATAAAATGTAGACCCAAGCTGGCCTATTTATTTTGGTGTAGATAAAAGCAAAACAAAACAAACCCCCAAAATCAAACCAAACAAAAAAACCTCAAAACCAAACAAAACAAAAAAAATCCCTAACCAAACAAAAAAAAAATTAAAGAAGCCATGTACCAGGTTGCCTGTGTTTCAGCAAACCATATTGTCATGTGTAACAGCCAGGAAGGTGACAAAATGCAGCTTTTAATGAGTTTCTGGCTGTAGCATGGGAGCCTTGTAGTAGTGATGCCAGTCTACAACAGCCAACTACAAAACAACCAAGAATCCTCTGTATCAGCAGATGTGAACAACCAGATCAGCTGTTTTGGCAGATGCCCCTCTGAAGCTTAGTACAAATGAAAAATGAAATCCCTCTGTCTGGGCCACCTGTAGTGAGTGCACACAATAAGCAGAGTCACTCTGCAGGAGCCTCAGTTGCTGCCACTTTCCTGGATCCTCAGTGAAGTCAGGAGAAAGGCTACTGGGCTTTCTCAGTAGCAAAAAAACACAGCAAAGCAGAGCAAGGAAAGAATGAGATGCTTGGAAGAATGAAAATTCAGGACAATTGAACTCAGAACCAAAGAGATAAGAGGCTCCATACTGAAAAATCAGAGAATGCCAATGAATTGATTGTGAGAAAAAAAAATCCCAACATTTCCATTGTTACTTTCCATTACTTTAAAATCAAAAAGTGCAGTAGCACAGGGGATATAGTGCAGCCATGACCAAAGCCATTTGTTGTATTTGTCTAAAGATCTGTCAAATAGACTGTGGAGCTGTGTAATGACATCTGCAGCCTAAAGGCTAGACAGAATAAAATCACTCATAAAAAGCTTTTAGAACTACTATTTACATAAATGCATAAAACTGCCCTAATTAGCAACAAACAATGTCAGCCAAAAAGAGGGAAAAGAGTGTTTTTCTCACTAGAAGTGTTATTATGTCTATAAATTAAAATATGGCAAAATCCTGAAATCCCTGAAAGGCTGCAATCCATAATCCTTTGGGTAAAGTTTTGATCCTGCAGGCTTGGGCTCCAGAGCAGCAGAGTGACTGCTGAGCTCCTTTAAACACCACAATTCCTGGTGCCTTCTGCAGTGTACTCTGAGCTCCTTCCCCTGTAAACCGGAGGAGATTTTTCCTACACTACAAAATGTGCCTAAGTGATGTTGGCAGCCAGAAGGATGTGCCTATGATCCAGTGCATAATCACTTCCACAAGCATCTGCTGCTAGTTCTTTCAAGACACATGTAATCCAAGCTGGAGACTATTGTGAATACCTCTCATTTTCCCTTGCTGGTTCCTTAGCAGTTTGCTTCTAGCTAGTTAGAAACAGAATCCCCCATCCTGCTTAAATTGGTTATAATCTCTCCAAGATTCATGCTGCAGCAGGAAAAGAACAAACTGCCTTGAGTTCAGGGTGGGTTCATTCTCTTAAAGGTACGACATGCAAAGCTGCAGGAAAGAACAGAGGTCAGTTCTTATTTCTAAAGAGGAAGTTAAATAAGAGTAGCTGAAAACAGATCTTTCAACCAATATCCCATGTACATTAATGAGCTAACATTCCTCTCCATTTGCATAATTCAAAGCCCTCTGCTTCTTTCCAATTCAAAAGAAAATTAAAAAAGCAAAATGTGTTTACTACTCCAAATTTCACAGATATGGTAATTACTTCTTTCTCATTTCTCTGTCAGAGATTTCAGGTTGTATCTTTGTCCTTAGGAAATTGATTTTTTCCCTTATCCCAGGAAAGGGAATAGCTGGGAAAAGGCAGGGGGGTGGGTTTTTTTTTTCTTTTTTTTTTGTGTGGGTTTTTTTTTTCTCTTGTACAAAGGTTATTAAATACCAATCTAATCTTGAAGGGAGTTAATCAGTGGCTAAATATTTATTATATGAACCAGGGCCTATTTAATGGAATCAAATGTCTAATAACAGCTAAATAAATATCTAAGTAATTACCCCTGTGTTCAGAATTTCTTTTAATGTAATGATACCAGTATTTGTCTATCTGATTCTAGATTATATATGCTTATGTAAGTGCTTTGCCAAACATATGTCCAGATGTGCACACACACGGACTCAGCCTGCATCTGACTCTTGGCAAAACTGTGACCAGAGCATGGATGAACAAACCACCCCTTGGAATGTTATAGCCATGGTCTTTCTTTTAGCCTTTGTATTCTATTTTTCATGGAGTAAAGGCAGTGTGCACACAGATACTCAGGCATTCCTTTGTTGAGCTGTAATTTCATGTCACAAATGCTCAGTGGGCAAACCCAAATGCCTGGGGTTTTATTTTTCATATTATATTCTATATAAATTGAGGAAATGCAAGAGTAATTAGCAACATGAATGAGCATCACACAGTGCACAGAAATAATGAAAAATTAACAGAATGCTTAATCTGTGGTTTTACCCATTGATTTCGCTGAGCTTTCTTAAGTAATTAAAGAGTTACATTTTTTGGATCAGATTCTAGTCTCCAACTCTTAGAAAATATTGGATAAACAGTGTTACATTAGCCAAAGCAATATCACTGAAGAGGCATTAGATAATGCAAGTATACTGCCTGAATTTCCATTGCCATTTCAATAGATATCTTTCACAAGTGAAGAAATGAAGCCAAGAGCTGGACAGGACAGTGATAAGCCCCACTGAAAAGCCTGGAAATGGACTATGCAGGGGCAGTTCTTCAGTTCCGCCTCGTTCATTTTGCATCCATTTTCCCCTGAATATGAAGTCACGTGTGACACTGGCATGTTTGGAGGCTCAGGCTGGATTTACATCAGCATAATTCCATGGCATTTAAGTGTGTGCTCCTGATTCATGTCAGCAGGAGAGCGGGGGCTCCTTGTACTTTTAAATGGGCAGAGGTAGGAGTAAAATGAGCAATAAACTCATTTGATAAAAGTGAGAATGCAGATGTTTAACCATAGCCCAGCGCTTTTTCCTTTCCATAGCAGGAATCTCTGTGGAAACACCGACACGTGGCTGCACCCACTCGGACACGATTCAGGGATCTTCCTCAAGGGCTGTGGCACAGCCCATTGCTAACCCTCCATGCACACTGGCTCACCAATGGTGCCTGGCTCTGAGCCTGGGCTCTGCTCTCACTGCAGACACATTCTCTGGGCACTTGGGCAGGGCAAAGGGCATGGGGAATGCAGCTCAGGAGAGTTCTTCTCTCTTGCGCCTGGAAAATGAGCAGATAGATCAGACTACCCTGCTGGCTGAAGGCTGAATCTCAGCACTGACCATTGGGCAATGAGTTACAAGTGTTCACTCTCCCAGTCCTTGAGGGAAAGCTCACTGGGAAATAAAACTACTTCTCTGATGGATCTCCATCGGGTGCTGCAGGGCGAATCTCTAGCACCATTCCCAGTACTGAAGTGTCCCACCCAGAAAAGTCTCTTTCACAGCTGGGGCCCTTCCCAATCCCAACACAATGGTGGGAAGAGCTCACCCCTGCCATCCTGCTCTTCTGACTGCAAAAGAGAAGGAAATAACCTCTTCTATGATGAGAGTGGCACTTCAGAGGAACATCACATTCATGCCAAGAATGGCAGTGAAGGAACAGAAAACAAATGTGGCACCATGGAGGTTCCTCATCTGTTTCTATCACCCCATCCCATAGCCTTTACACAAACTTTGCTGAGAAAGACCTACTCTCATAGTGTAGACTGCTGTAAAAAATTGTGGGGGTGTATTTAATACTATCTGCTTTTCCATGTGGGAAACTGAGAAGGATTATCTGAATAATCAGTACAAAATACAGCAGTCTTTTTCCAAGTGTAAAGGAAGAGAAAGATTTTGTTGTGCTCGATCCTTTTATACAGCAGATGACAAAGCAGAGCAAGGGTGTTTCTAGTTTTTATTCCAGGAGTTCACAAAGCTGTCAGCCAGCTCAGATGCCATCTCTGTAAGCAACAGGGATTTAAATGCAGGCACACACACCTGTCTGGGCATTTGGATAAAAGTCTGGTAGCTGGAGTGTGCAACTACACAGCTATAAATATTTAAACTGGCGGCTCTGAGTGCATGCTCTCAAGCTGCAAAGATGCTGGAAAGCAGAGCACAGCTGGAGCAATGCCAAATCAATAGGTATGGGCTTTTAAAGGGTGCTTGTGTGGATCTCTGCAGACACTTCTGGTACTGTGAAGTGCTTGCTGTTAAAAGCAGAAGATAACAGTGGCTTTTCATTAGAAGAAGCAAATCCTACAAAAAACCTCACATCTTCTCTCTTGCACAGGAACAGGGAAGATTGTTGTGAGGAGTGCCTGAGAGAGAGAACTGGGCTTGTTTGGGCTTAAGCAGTGACTTCTGTGTACAGCTCATGGAGGCCTGTACAGGAGATGGAGCCAAACTCTCCTCAGAAGTGCACAATGGCAGGACAAGAGACAACAGGCACAAGCAGGAACACAGGAAATTCCAGCTTGATATTAAGAAAAGGTTTTATACACTGAAAAGTGTCCAGAACTGGAACAGCATTCCAAAGAGGTTGTAGAGTCTATGTCCTTGGAGATATCGAAGCTTGACAGGACAAAAGCCTAAGAAATGCAATCTAACTGGTCCACCTTTGAGCAAGAGCTTGGACTGGGCAGCTTTTATGCCTCAGTGCCAGCATGGAGCCTTTCACAAATGTTAACTGCAGTTTGAAATTCAGAGAAACCAATCAGGCCTTTGCAAACTATTGTTACTCAAAATACCTAAATATTTCTTTTGACTGTGGCTCTAATTCATGTGAAGAAGACAAAAGCATGTATTTGGTCTCCATCTAACAGGTGGCCCATCCAGTTTGCAGGCATCTTCTGCTCTCAGCTGAAGAACAGATTTCACACCCTGGCCTAGCCAAAGCCAACACAAGCTAGCTGAGGAAGCTGAGGAATGGGAAGAACAAGGGCTTTGTGAATGCCAAGGAACAGCAGAGTTGCATTGCTAATAGGACAAATCCTCTGCAAAATTCTTGGATCCCAAAACAATCTCCATCTGAACTTCGAGGAAAATATGATCATGGTTTAAATATTTTGGTATCTGTCCCAGGCCAAGTGGATAAGGGGCTCACTGTGCCAGGGGCTGGACAGGACCAGGGTAATAAACAATGCCTGAGTTGGCATTCATGTTTGGGCTTCTCTGGCCCTTCAGAGCTGCAAATTGATATCATCGTAATCTATGCCCACTGCAAGACCTGAACATGAGGAAAAATCAGAAGCATGCCAAATAGTTTGGTGTATTCTTTTACATGGCTGAGATTCTCTCTCCCAAACAGAACCTCAGTCCTGAGAAAAAGCCAGTACTCCTCCTTTATCTCAAGCACGATTGCAAGATTATGAACAAAAAAAAAAAAGACCAGCCAAGCACTGGAGGTACAAAAACTTTTAAAAGTAGCTGTCATATTACTACCAGAGAATTATAAAATCAGTTCTGTAGGAATATGAAAATAAATTTTCTTGAGCTGTTCAGATGAATAAGACATAGCACAATCCTAAATAATATATCCCTGCAGTTATGAGCTTGAATAGTATTGCCTTTTTCCCTCAAAAAAGCAGGATATGTTGCAGATACAAAAGGGTTGTTGTTTTGTGTTTAGTGTTGGTTTTTTAAAAAACATTATGCCAAGTTTCTGTTTTCAAACACATGTCCATGCTGGGAAGAAATGGGCATGTATCCATCTTGCCTCCAGGCCAAGCCATTTAACCAGAACCGGGAATACTGACAAACTTTCTCAACCCTTCTCTCTCTCTCCAGTGCAATTGTATAAAGCAGCCCTTTCCAGAGCTCTCTATGAAAATGACCAGTATAAATATCACACACTGTGTTTCCATTTATCGAGTGGAAAATTATTTTTAACACACTTTTAACACAGAGAAAGGTAACAGGTAAGTAGCCAATGTTCTTATAGCCATTTTAAAGGGGAATGTGTCAGTCTATAAATCAATAGCTGGCTCGGTGCCATTTGCTTCTGAATGGAAACCAACTATTTTTGCAGAGCTCTGCTCACAGCAGCTGAGCATCAATGCTAAGTAATGTGCAGCTATTAGGGGAAAACTGAGCATGACAACACAAATTACGCAGCCCCTGATGAAGATCTCTGCACATGGCTGCTTCTTCTAATCACCAGCAGAATTTAATGAGACACCTGCAGTTTATAGACACTCTTGTTCCAACATAAATTGCCCTGAGAGCACAAAGTCTTCTTTTAAAAAATATTCTTCAGTAAACCATAAACCACAAGGAGTTCATTGTCACTAATAACATACTCCTCATTAATATATAGAATATGGCACGAAACAATAGTCCCTCATACATAACCTACAACAGATCTGAAGATTAAGTTGAAGGGTGTTAAGATCTCCTAATTAGCAGTTTCCTACCATTTAGATTTTCATTAATAAAACAGTGCTGGAGACCTTGAAACTGACTACTTGCAAGGCTGAAAAACCACTAATTCTTCATAAATCTGACCCATAAGAGATGAGGGAGAGGACTGAATGTATCCCATCGGTCTCCAAGTAGGAACAAGCTCAGGCAGCCTGGGATTCCTCCTCCACTTGAAGCTGCAAGGGCATTCAGCTGTAGGCACAGATGCTCCAGCCTTGCCTTCATCCTTCCAATGTAGTGAGAGGGCAGCTTGGACTGCCAAAAAAACATGGAGGCAGCTCATCAGAATGCCAGAAAGGATAAAGGCTAAGTGTACCTTGTCAGAACTGATCAGATCTGTAGGGAGGGGGCAATAAACCCCTCATTTTCTAACCAGCAGCATGTCCTTTGCTGCTCTGGGGAGGTAACAGAGAATGGTGTCTGACAAAAGCAAAACCAAATCTGACTTCTCTGAATCAGTGGGCTCAGAGAGAGAGCAAAGGCTTGTTGCTGAGAATTAGGGATGTTGTCATCCACCAAGTCAGCAGCTGGAAATTGCTGGCAGGAATTGCTGAATCTCTGGGGCACCCTGGGGTTTTATTGTCTTGAACCAGAACTCAAAGTGGCCGCAGCACCGAAGCCTATCAAACCCTCTTCAGCAAGTGCACAGACTTCCCAGGAATTCTCATACAAGCTGTTTTGTGACCATTGACAACTGCATTTTGGCTTTTTAACATCCAGGATGAATACCTGAGGATCTTTGGTGTAATTTTGTTGCAAATATCTGAGAATTACTCTAGGACCTTCTTTGGAAGGCCCCTCAGAACTTGTTACCACATTATAAATTGTGATGCAAGCCTGCTGCTTGTAGGAGGAAAAAGATTTGTGGCATTAGTTAGTGAATCACTTTTAATAGCAGTATTGGAAAAAAGGGATGGGAATTTCATTCTGCTCCTCTTCTGTTGTCAGAAATAATCTGTCAGTGGCTGCCCATCCAGCATTTCCTATCCCCTTCCCTCCTTGGACAATAGCTGCATCTCCCACTGTGCCAGCTGATATAAATAGACACATCTCCAGTGAAGTTAATGGAGCTGGGGCTTTTCACATGGTCTAAGGACCTGGTGCTGAACATTTTAAACTGGCTGTGCAGCTGCATCAGTTATCAAATTAGATATGTCAGCAACTCTTGAGTCAGACAGAATAGTTGTCTAACAGCCCTGCTATCAGGAAAGCCACAAATACTGTCACAAAAACAGTTCTGGTGAAACTGGTAAATGTCTTTTACAATATGTTACTTATGGAATAAAGAACAGGGCAGTGCATTTTTAGTCTTCTCACGTTATTCAGAGATTTTCTCATCACCAGAACAAGAAACTGTCAGAATAAGTGCATTTGAAAATTAATTTTTTAATAAAGTAAGTGAAGCCTTCTTTGGTAATGGGAGTGGAAGAGAATAATATTAATGGAATTTTCATTAAAGAAAACTTCTTTGCAAAATAGTACATACCATTGGGAGAGAAAAATTAGCAGTCAGATCCTCACTGTTGCAATCTGGCAGGGTTCTAGTGACAGACTAACATCCCGTCTAGTGTTGCAAGTGAAATTACGCAGTCAAGTCGTGCTCTGAGACACGCATTTGTTATGAACTACCTCATATTTGTTACTGGTTACCTCAGGGCAGAGGAATAAATTCATTTTTATTAATGAGAAATGTGCAGGTGACATTTGAGAGTGAACTCCTCAAGGGTTTGGCCTTCCCTAAAAATAAAACCAAAAGCAGCCTACAAAAAATACAGGAAGAAAAGCATCCCTGACCTTTGGGACAGCACCTTCACCCTGAAGCTGCCACCACTACCATGCCCTGCCTTGCCACCCTGGGCTGGCATCCTGCCTGCCCACCAAAGCACACAGAAGCCAAGGTGGTGCTGGCATTGACAGCTCTAAAGCCCCAACCATCTCCATGGTCTGCAGCACTGGGAAGAAATCTGGTGGTGGGGATCTTCATGGAGATGTCTGCAGCTCTCTCCTTCCCTCTTTTCGGAATGGGGAAGAGGAGTCACAGCAAAGGCTCCACTGGAGCTGCAGGGACTGGAGGTGAGAAAGGGTGGCTCAGGCACCCAGGACAGCCTCCCTGGGCTCAGGAGCAGCCTCACTGCCAGCTCATTCCCTTCCCTTTGCAAGCTGGAAATGTGAGGTGGCATCTGGCAGTGCTCCAGACGGAAGCAGGTGATGAAATGTATCGAAACATATATGCAGCAAATGGAGAAACAGGTGAATAAACATCAAATACAAACTACAGAGAACAGCAACCCTTTTTCCGATCAGCTGGGAGGCACCGACTAGTGCCATTAGGAAACCCCGAATGCCTGAGAGACATAGGAAAATTTTGAAACTGAGAAGAAAATCTATTCAGGGTGAAGCCACTGAGAGAGCTGGTGACAGGAATTACTCCAAGGTGTGGAGCAGAGCCAGGGAAAACAGAAAACAGTTGATCAAACCCTACAGAAGACTTTGGGGATAAATTGCTCCAGATAAGTGCAGTGCCCATGAGGATTGGATTCAAGGGTGCTTCAGTATCTTTCCTAGTGTAAAGCCTCCTCAGCCAGCTGCTTGGGAATGTTTTAGCAGCTTTTTAAAGAATGAGAAATACAAATTAATCAAAGTAAATATTTTGGGGGAAAAAAAAGTATCTGCTTTGAAAAATACCCACAAGAATACAAAAATGGCATGGAACTAGTGCATTTTTTTGTCCAAGTTACCTCTTGTGCTTAATGCCTAGAATCTGTTGATCTGTGGCTTCTCAGCAAAAGCAGCAATCCAGCAAATACCTAAATTTTGATACATAAGAATAGCCCAAATTTGTGAGCTGCCTCAAAGCATATTTCCCCACAGTTTCAAAAATCCTTTTGCAAAACTGGCACAAGTCCCAACTTAAATAATGGTTTTCAGAGAACAGACCCACCATTTGGGAGCTGAAAATTTTGAGCAAAGGGGGACTTTGAGACAGACTCTCCATAACATTTGGGATTCCTCTGTTGCTGTCAATTTCATCACCACGTTGCATAAAACAAATTCCTAATTTTAGTGTCACTCTTTAAGGCATTTACAAATACTTGCATGGTCTATGTTAATAGAGTTAATAGCTTTAAAATATTTTTAATAAACAAAATCTTCACATTTTTCAGTACTGAGATCAAATCATAAGCAATTTCTCTAAACATTTTATTTGAAACAACATTAGAAATCAATTTGGCATTTGTTGTACCATTTGCCTCATTCTTATGTAGAAGCCTCCTATTCTGTTTCGTATATAATTTTATTTATTACTGTAATTTTGGTTGCAACTAATCACACACATTAAAAATCATCTAGCTTTGAATAAGTCTTTATAAAAATTTTGATGCTCTGTGCTGCTCATTCTTGATAACGGATGTATTAAAGTGCACCTGATTTAAAATGCATAGTGCAAATACAAAGTGCTAATTACAGTGATGCAAACTGCAATCAAGGTTTTCATGGCTCTGCAGTGAGTGGCGTGGCATTCACCAGCTGCAGCCTAGGCTACATATAAGCCCTTGTTCCCTGATGTAGTCCCAGGGAACAGCTTCTTTAGGAGCAGGGCAGGAAGCTTACTATGTTCCCTGGGAATAAATGGCACTGCAAGACCGTATGAACTCAAATTTTGATGTCTACTTTCTCACCAATCTGAATCTTAAACAACCCCTCAAGACAAGCACACGCTTCCCTTCAGAAGTACATCAGGCCATCCTATTGCTAAATGATAATAAATTTTTCTACAACTGAGAGAGCAATATATATATATATATATATATATATGTGTGTGTGTGTGTGTGTGTGTGTGAGTATGAATATTTGTTTAATTATTTACTTACTTATTTTTAGATTCACAATTAGATATGCCCTATAATTGCAGATTCAGAGCCTTATTATTCCCCTGAGATGCCTGATCCCGTGTGTTGGGAAGTGCCCTGCAGGCTTTGAATTGAGCCTGGGATCTACGCTCAGAAGTAATTGTTAATTGGTACTTGACAATGTTCAACTCATACATACAGTAGGTGGGTGGGGGAGTTTGAGGGCTTTCAAATTGTGTGAAGGAAAGGAAAAACAAATAGACTTTGTTCTGTATTTAGCATTTGAAAGTGATAAATCTCTTTTATATTCTCTAAGTTACAACATGGATGTGGAGCTAGAGAGATTTAGATTTTAATCTTTTTACTGAAGTAAAATAATTAAAAGTGTTTCACAAACTCATTTATTTCACATGAAATATTCTATTTCAGGAATGCTTGAGAAAGTGTTACAGAAGTTAGTGATTTAAAGCAAGCAGCTGCATACTGATAACAGGCACTGGAACTTTAGATCACAGGAATCCACTCAGCAAAGGAACAAATTTTTCTAATTTTGAAAAACAACAAAACCCCACTGGCTAGAGTGCTTGCCTGAAATTAAAGCATGTATCTGCTTATTTTGCAAAAGAAATAGTAAAAAAAAAAGGTTGAAAGAGATGAAGCTCTTTTCATATCTTGCAGATTATAATTTATTGCTAAGATAAGAGCCACTGAATTCTTCCTCCTCTAATTACTATTAATTTGTGAGGTATGGACAGAAGATGTGCCACTGTTCATATGGATATTTGCAATACTGACATTTTGCCTACTGTCCAAGCTGTTCCCACAGAGGGGGGATTGGATTGCTTGTGCTCCCCACCCTCGCTGCAGCACTCCCAGGGCAGTCCCGAGGGGTGTCTGCGGCTGGGCTCAGAGCACAGACTCCACCACCACAAACTTCTGATGAAATAAGCGTGTGGAATTAATTCTTTGCCATGTGGTAACCTGTTCTTGCACTTTAAACCCTGACAGCTCAGTTTTATCAAATGATAAAAGGCTTTTATCACACGAGTCAATGCTTAGATGGAAAATGTGATTGGGAGAACTGGTAATAGCTTACCAGTCAGTTTGCTCAATCCATTTTTCTGTCCTTAGACTTGTCAAGCATGAAAACAATCAAATCCTGGCAGCATTTGCATTTGATGTCCATTCAGACCAACTTACTGAGTAATAGAATTATCTTGGTCTGACATTTGAGGTCACCAAAAGGGTTTCTGGGCCAAAGACGCCGCCATAAAACATCTCAGTCAGGGCTCCTTGATGGCCCATCAGGATAAAAACAGCTTCTTTCTGCTGTGAGGAGTTTTCACCTACAGATGTCTATTAAAACATGTGGGCCCATGGTTTTCTTGGCAACTTTTCAAAACTGCCCTTTTTGAAAATTGTTTCCATACCCACTGAATAGTTGGATGTTCAGAGTTGGGCAGACTTGAAGAACAAAGATCCATAAAAGGGAGTTCGGGGTTCAGAAAGCCACACTCATGTTATCAGTATCTCAATTTGCCCCAAACTCAGGCT
>NW_005054311.1:10220625-10232830 GCF_000277835.1 Geospiza fortis
GGCTTTCATACAGGCACCCTTTGTTGAGCCTCACATTGTTTGTTTGATTAGTCATTTCTTCCATGTGAGATTTGATTGTTGATTTGAAGACATCCAGACATGGAAAGCCCTTCACTTCTCTTCCCAGTTTGTTCCAGTGGCTAATCAGCCTCACTTGTTTCTCAATTAAGTCTGCCTGGTGCTGGCTTCCAGCCACCTATTCTTCCAGTGCCTTTCTCATGGAGTAAGACAGCTTTGGGTAAGGCAGGGTCAAGCACTGGCACGCTACGTCCACCCAAGCAAAATGCTCTGCAAGAATGCTTGTTGGCATTTTTAATTGAAAAACTCTTTGCATATTTATTTTAATGAATTGAAATAAAAACCCAGAAAAACAAACCACAGCAGATTAGTGCTTTATACAGAATTTTAGAAGGCATTGTGCTCTATAAACATGTGGTTTTATTTTAATGTTTCTCTAGGCAGATATTACTGAGAACTGACAAAATAAAAAAAAAACCTATGTATTTGTTTTTTTGCTTTGTATAATAAACATCTGCATTCTCTTCTACCTCAAGTGTCTGTTTATGAAGTTAGAGAAATCCTCTACATAAGGAGTAGGCCGGAACAGTACTGAAAACTCAAAAGAAACTCCAGATGACAGTCTGACTAAAGAGAATGAAATAAAACTCAAAGCTCCACCTATCTCTAACAAAACTCATGCCAAAAAAACTCCTTAAAGACCCAGCTATAGCATTCAATGACTATATTTTCATTAGAAAACTCTTTCTTCTCTGCAAAATAGACTCTGAAGTAACGATGGACAGAGAAACTTAGTCCTCAGATACCCAGAAAAAATAGGAATTACTCAAAAATACTAAGCACACAGTAGATAGAAGAATTAAAAATCTGTGCCTGCATCAGCTGGAACCGATGTAAGTTTTGTTCGCAGTGCTAAGACATGCTTTACTACTTTGATTGAAATATTTGTTTCAGTGTCCCCTGAGATTCAAGGACTGTCAATGTCATGCCCTGTCAACACCACTCTTGGGAGGTGGATCCATTGGCTCTGTGTTTGCAGGCTGGGTTGGGAAGGATGGCAAGATAAGGACATGCCAAACAACCCACCAACCTCAGAGCCCACAGAGATGTTAAATCAGGCAGAGCCCAGGGGCAAGGGCAAGAAAAGTAAAAATATTAAAAAACCCTCCATACAGCCTCCCCAAGAACTACTCTTGAAAGTTATTGTCATCTTTCTAACTCAAGTTTCAAAGACCCCTACAAATCAAACTGGCCAAGATTTATTTTAATAATTGATTCAATGGCCTAACTTCTTGTTTTTGCTCTCCACCATGGAAGAACAGCACTGCACTTAAGTAATTGTTGTGAATGGATCAATTACACAATTGCCATTAGTACAGTTGTCTAATTAAGCCTTTTCACAGAGCTAAAGAAAATCAAAGACAATCCATGCACATTAATGTGCTGTACCTTTTCTGCAGGATCCTCTGGCATTGCATTAAGTGCTATTTCTAAAGACTGCCTGCAGCAGATTGAAACTCTGTTTGGGTTGAATAAAGAAAAGATAATGTTACTTCAACCTCTTAAAGTCATCAGGGTTTTGTTTCCATCATATTTCAGGAATATTCCCATGCTTTCCATACATTCTTTAAGGGTACTTTTGTAACATAAAGTTCTCCTTTCTAAGGTCATTTATTTTAGTTTTGATGCAGCCATGCTGATGAATGGGAGACAAAGGGGCATGAGAACTTACTTACCCATTTAATCACAAACTACAAGTAATAAAATGTACTCCCCAAGTACTAAGAATAGTTTGGGTGCAAATCTTATGTATGGAAAACTAGCTGCTTGCAGGGCTACTGATGAGTGCCAATCATGGATCCAGCTCCTCTGGGATTTCTAAGCCTTTCATGCCCTCTGTGCACCTGTTCACAGGGCAGGTCTGGTGCTGCCTAAAGCTGTGCAAGCAGCAGAGCCACCACAAACCTTCCTGTTAGATGGGTTCTGTGCCAGCTCTAGCTCTGGCAGGGATGGGAAGTTGTGCTGGCATGTCACCTCATCTTGGGATGCTAGAGGATCAGCTTCCAGATATCCACATACACAACTGGAGGAACATACATTTTGGCAGTGATCACAGATCATTGGGCATGAAAGGCTGTAGGAGCTGGAAGAAAGGTTGTGGTGCAGCCAGGGGAAGAACATCATCTGCCTGAAATCAGCAGCACATTCCCTTAATCTTGCATGCTGGAAAAAACCACTGCTCTAAAAGACATGTCTCAAACTCCCTCTTTCAAAGGTCTCTTCAAAATAAATACTGAAAGAGTAAAAAACTGGAAAACTTCTTGGTCCTCCCTGGATCTTTGTTTGGACAGATACAATTGTGGAAGCCAAGACAGGGGTAAGAAAACACTGATTAGTGACAGAGATTTCTGTCTGGGAAGCTAAGAAAACATTAGGCTGGAGTAAGACTGTGGGAGAGACCAAGCCTTGTGGGAGAAGCTGGCGCTGTCTGGTTTTCTGGGATGCACTGGGCTACTCATAAATAGATTTCTGGCATGTACTCACAGACAGAATTAGCTGGTCCTGGGCCCTGCTGGCCTGGGAGGGAATCATCTCCATGCAACTCATGTAGCACCATCAACCAAACTGCATAATCACTTCAAGCCTGAATGAGGAAATGGAGGGATGGGCATCAGAACATTATGGGAGGCATCCAGCTGGCCAGAGCCTAAGTACCAAGTGGAATCAGCACTTTAAAGCAAAGAGTTTGCATTCAAACCAAAACCATTTGTGTTAAGATCTTTTCTCATACTGTATACAAGGGGAGTCTGAGGCACAGCAGGCAGAGTCCTGCTGTCTGGCCAGGGCTGCAGCCCTGTCAGAGTGCCTGAGAGCCCTGCCATCCCAGGCATGTCTGCCCACGGGTGATGATAGTGCTGGTACTGCATAGCTGGGCTGACACTCCTGGCCAGAGGGATACTGGCAGGCACAGGGACACCCTGGGGCAGGCACAGGGACACCTTGGGCAGGGACACCCCAAGGAACTGCAGTTGTGGGTGACCCACTTGGGAACAGAGCAGGAGGAAAAGCAGCAAGCAGCAAAGTGTCATCACAAATGGGAGCTGGCAGCTTTGTGAGACAACACACTGTCAGCACAAGCAAGAAGCAATAGAAGTTGGTGCAAAAAGACCGAGGATAAAAAAGACATGAACAAAGACATGAGCAAAGATATGAGCTGAATACCTATGATCACAGTTTTAAGTAAAAATATTTTTTTCCCTCCAAGAAATGTTAGAAGAAAAGATAAAAGAAATCTAATGTGTTTGGTGATGAACAAAAAAAACCTGAATCTCAAAAGACCAAAATGGGAAAAATAAAGCTTATTTCAATTCTTGTTAGATTTCCTTTGCAAAAGACACCTGGCTCGGAAGCTCTGAATGCATTTAATCACAACTGTCTTATTAAGCAAGATTGAGCAACCTAAACCATATGAAAATTGCTACTGGCCCAAACATGACTCACTAGGAATGACAGCCAGTCCCATTAATTACATTCTGTAGAACAATCCCAAATGTCCATTATTCACACTGTAGTTCTAAGCACATTGTAGCTCACGAGGCAGAGGTGGGAAGGCCCTCATTTGGATGGAAGCAGAGAACTGCACCTTTGGACTGAGCAAGCATAAACTGGTGGGAGAGAGGAGTGACAAAAATTACCCAGAATTCAGTATGATTGATTAATTGCCTTTAATGCAAGTACCACCACAATCATAAATGGAGACTTGATTAAATGTGCAAAGAGCTTGATGGGAACTGCGACATAGAACCAGTTGTAAATTTTGATACTCATCAGCTCTCTGTTCCTGTCTATAGTCTGTGCCTCCAAAAATGTGTCTGTCCTGCTTGAGTATAAGCTCATCAGAACTGCAAGTACCACATCCATTGATGAGTCAGTGAGTCTTAAATTTTTACAGACTTTCTGAGCTTATGTGACTGTTACATCTGAAAATGAAAATTATTCTAAAATACTTGCCCTGATTATGCAGTAGCAGGCATGTGCAGTTGATCCAAAGGAGCTAAACTTTGCATCAAATTTCCCCTGAGTACTGTGTGAAACTGCACAATAAATGAGTGTTGCTGTAACTTAAACAGATACTGACTCTTCAGAGACATGAAAATAAAAATGTTCTGGTGTTAAAACGTGGCCCTGACAGGTCTATTACACTCTTCACAAAGTCTGATCGTTTTCTTCTAACAGTAGCTCTCTTAAAAATTAATGATGCATGCTTTCCATGCTCTCTCATTGCCAATGCACGACTCACTAGGTTCAGATGAGATTCCAGCTAGGCAGGCACTCAGTCAGGGGGGTGTATTCCCCCTTGGCAAGGAATGGGCTTAGTTCACCAAAAACTTTTCCTTCTCTTTACTTTTTTTCTATTTAATCCAGAGACTTTCTGTGAGATCTATCTTCTCCTTTCCAGTTGTCAATATGACTGCGTTAGATCGGCATCTTGGGTTTAAAATTCCATATAATAGCATGAAAATACATATATTTTTAAACTGAAGTTTGGAAAAAAACCAAATATTTCAAAAGAAATCTTTTTCTATAGCACATGTTAAAATTTCCATTAATATTTAAAAAGATCCCTGTAGATGAGAACTTTTCTCCACAAAGCTGCAAAAGTTAAGGCATTCAGAGTCTTGAAACTCCCAGCATAATTGTTACCACAAATTCCCTCAGGCTTATTATCACTAACTAAAAATGCAGCAAATAAGTAGCTTTCAGCCTTTTAATTTAAGTCATTTAAAATAAATTGATCTCTGTAGTCATATATCAGACATGTAAATCAGCTTTCTAAAGCAGTGTCTCTGTGATTTAACTCAGCTTCTTGCCCACTCCCACCCAGCTGGCTCCTTCCAGCCCATAAAAGGCCTGGGAAACTAGGTAAAATAGGGAAAATAGGTGAAATTGTCATTCTGGTACAAAGGACAGCAGATCTGGCTGTGCCAGGGGAGTGCAGGGCACAAGGGAGCATGGTTCAGCACCCCTCACCCAGCTGCAGCCTCAGACTTCAGTAGATGCAGGCATGCCAGTGGCCAAGGGATGTGTGCTTATCCAGTATTCCCAGCGCACATGAAATCCCCAAACTGGTGTTGTTTTTCCCTCCACAGCTGAATGGTGGCTCATACTGTGTGCACTTACACTGCTACCATCAATTGACTCATCTCTAAATGGGAATTAATGAATATGTATGATTAGTGCCAAGCTGGGCTGGCTGGGTGCCCAGGTATTGGGAGCTTTGTGTTTTCCATTACTGGAATGCATTTACTTTCACTGGATGGGCAGATTTTGGATTTTATTGTTATTCTTTCTAAATTAAAAAAAATGCAGAGGCAGAGTATTCAACTAGTAGTATGAGACTGGAAAGTAATAACCTAGGACAATGTGATCACTTTGAGTGACATTTTACTCAGGGCATTCCTACAGGAACTGCAAAATCCCATATACAGTGAGAAGTTTTTGTCAGCCTTCAAAGCATCCAAACTTCCAGAAAACACGAACTTATGGAACTGAGCCTTACTTAAGTCTCTCTTGCAAAACAAGGAGAGCAACAGAATTTTCCTGGTTAACAAGTGTTTGAATATACACATACTTCAGTACTTTTCAGTGCTGTCCACACACACTAAAAGCTGCACAGTAAGCTGCAGAATGTTATCTGCTTTACCAGGGTTCCATTTTAATTCTTCACACATTATTTTCCATTGTATAAATGGAAAATAAATGAAGTTAATGTTCTGATGTTTTTTTATTTTGAAGACTAAGAACTACATGTTATGATCTTGAATTATGATTTACTACCCCTTTTTTCCCTCTTCAGCAGAGGTTTAATTTAGTTTCATTTACCTCATGTGCTTTGAAATATCCCAGAGACGTGAAGCTTCAGCTGCAATAAAAATATTTCTGCGGCATAATGTAATAAAAAAGGCGACAAAAAAGTTAAATGGGTACCTTTCTTTTTTTGGATGTGTGGATATAGGGGTTTCTTGCTTGCACCTCCCAGGAGAATAACCTTTCTTATTTTTATTCTGGAAAACATTTTGGCACTGAGCAGTTTTAGCTGATTTCATAGAATCATAGAATGCTTTGGAAGGGACCATAAAAGATCATCAGGGACACCTTCCACTAGACCAGGTTGCCCAGAGCCCCATCCAACCTGGCTTTGAAAAGTTCCAGGGATAGGGCACTCACAGCTTCTCTGGGCAGCCCACTCCAGTGCCTCACCACACTCACAGTGAAGAATTTCCTCCTAAATCCTCTTAAACCTGCCTCTTTCAGTTTAATGCCATTATTCTGCGCCCTATCACTCTGTGCCCTTGTAAACAGCCCCTCTCCCTCTCTCTTGTACCTTTGGCTGGAAGGCTGCTGTGAGGAAGCCCCAGAGCCTTCTCTCCTCCAGCCTGAAAAACCACAGCTCCCTCAGCCTGTCCCCATAGCAGAGATGTTCCAGTGCTCTGATCATCTTCAGGCCCTACTCTGGACCTGCTTCAAAAGGTCCACTTGCTTCTTGTGTTGGTAGGCCCAGAGCTGGATGCAGCACTCCAGGTAGGGTCTCATGAGAGCAGAGTAGACGGAGAAGATCCCCTCCCTCAACCTCAACACCATCCCCTGGTACTCACTGGCTGCACTGAGACAGGTGGCCAACAGCTTTGCAAGACAAATGTTCCTTCTTGCCAAAATCTGTGCTGTGTTCTATGCATAATTAAGGGAAATGCATTTTATTGGACAGTGGAAGCTGACAAGCACAAAACAACATGCTCTGTGTTTATTTATGTTCAAGTTCAGCTTTGGGTCACCCAGCCAGGCGATCACTTTCAAGTCCCAGGCACCGGCAGTGCACAGACCAGTGCTGGAACAGGTAGGTCCTGGCACACAGAGGAGAGTCAAAGTTTTACCTTCACTACTGAGTTGGCATCACCTAAGATTTCATGCCATAACCATTCTGCAATCTGCAGCTACTAGCACACTTCTCTTACTGTTGATTTATTTAAATAGCAGTTGATGGTTTGATAGTATTTAATTAAGCTCAGTATGGTTAAAATCAGCTAAGCTTTGGCAGCCACTCCTGTCACTGCAAATCGAATTTTGTATTGTGGACAGGGGAATCAGGGAAACAAGATGAAAATTACCCCTCTTGCACCACCCCTTGGTACTTAGCAACAGGAAACATCCCAATGCTGCTGCCCAGTCTGAACTGTCTGTATTAGAATAACATTTTTCACATGACACACACTCAGCATATTTTTTAAACATCTCTAATGAAGCATAGCCATATGTATGTATGTGCATGTTCACACATGAGCTCTAACACATACAGATATATGTGTGCATGTTTATATATAAATATACACACGTATTTAGCTGTTGACACCATGGAACAGAAGTGTCTCTCTGAAAGTGATTATTTAATCCCAGACAAAGAGCTTCCTGCTAGAAGATCAGACATATTAGCCTTCAATACTTTTGAACTTCTCCCACTAGAACAAGCTTAAATCCCTTTTACGTACTGGGTTAAATAAGAAATTTGTTGTCACTGTTTTGAACAATAAAAAATAGTTGCAAGAAGCTATGTGTGTTCCTGGTGGATCTGTAAGCTCTTTGAAAACAGTTCTCACGTATTTTCCAGCAAAGTTGGACTGCCTTGTTCCAGATTCTAACACTACCCTGGGGGGATAAGATGTACAGTGCTTGCATCAAGTTCTGCACAGATTCAAGGGAAAACAGACTAGCTCATCCTGGCTGCAAATTTTTAAGTGAGAGGTTGAGCTGCTGCTCTGTGCTGTGCATGGGTCAATAGAATCACACAGATTTGCCAAGAGACAGAGGAATACTGTACAGTTTTCAGGGATGGGATAAGATGTTTTCCTGAACTAGTTCAGGACATGCCACAATTCTTCAGTACCTGGTTCTTCATGAAGGTAGGATGAGCATGTTGGTGCAACAAAACATGCAGCCCAAAGTTCTTAAAGTGCTGTGTTTGCTAAGTAACTTTGTGATACAATGGCATAATACTTCCAGGGACCTTGATCTGACTATTTTTAAACTATCTGGTTTGAACCACAAGCTGGTATGAAGCTGGCACCAAAGGAACTAAACAGCAAGCTTGCCTGCAGTTATAAGCACCTATAAGATAATCTGTAAACATTTAAATTGAGATTTGACAGAGGGCTTGAGTGTACGCCAGTTTAAAGTACATAAAAATTCCCTCTGGCTTACATCTGTGAGGATGAGGGAGCATAAGAACAGTGTCAGCTTAGGAACACACGTGAGGAAAATCACTCTCTAGAAACGCATATTTACTAAATATTGTGAATTCGTCATGAATATTTCAACTCAACAAATATTTGCTGAATCTTCTAATACAGAGGCCAAAGAAAGCTTTGGCAAATGTAAATCTGAATCAACTTAGATAGAGAATCAGATGATTTGAGAGCCAATGGCAAAGCTATAAAACGCTATAAAACCCATCAGATGTCAGTGAGCAAGTGATAATTTTTGCTAGTTGGCCTCTTCACCAGCTTCTCACACCTGGGAATTGTTTTAACCCTTTAAATTTTCACTTGTTCCCATGTACATTTATATATTTTGGGACCTGTGGAGTAGTCTGTTTCTTTAATCTTGAGAACCCAAGCCTGCAGATATCACACATGGAAGCTCCATGTGATCCTGGATGTTGAGGGTTCCTGTGCTTTGACAGGTTCTGGCATCTGCCAGAAGTGAGGGTGTTCTGCCCAGTTAGTGAGAGCTGATTAAAAGCAGAAACTGAGGTGGGCTCTTACACATAGACAGTGAAGAGTAAGGCAGCAGCAAGGTCCCTTCACAGCATCACCAAATCCTCCCAAGGCACTCACAGCACTAATCCCTCCTTCCCACTTGTGGCATTTCCATCCCCACCACTCCTGCACCCAGTGTGGTCCCACTCACTATCAACACCTTCCCATGCACTTACAAGGAGTGGGTGTGGTGGAGTAACAGGGTTCTTCCCCACAGTTTAGACCTGGAAGTAGCTGGCAATTTAGCACAGATGAGTAACTCAACAGTTTATTTAAATGGAACACATTGGAGCTGAGGTAAATAAATTTTTCTGCATTTTCAGTTTTATAACAGATAACACAAAATTATGTCAACATTTAAAAATGTAAAAATAGCGCAAAATTACTTCTGTGATAATACGAGACAAATGTTGGCAACTAGCAGCATTTTAAAAGCAATGATAGGAAATAGACCTGCACTAGTTTATCTAGCATGGCAGAAATGCAACTAATCTACAGGCTTTTCCCTGTAAGACAGGAGAAAGATCAGTTACTTACAGTCAAAACTATGAAAGGTAACTAAACAACAACATTTGAAAAGTAGCCTTGTATACCAGCTTCCGGACAAAAGGTAAATATAATTTGATTTCTTGCTGAGCATATTGCACTAACTTCTTTTATTACTTGTCTTATTTGTCTTAGCTTCAGTTTTGGTTTTTTTTTTTGTATTATGTATGAGAAAATGACATGTTGCTGAAGGGCTCACTTCCTTTTAAACACTGGCACTATGAAATTAGAGCTATGTTGACAGTCAAGGAAAAAAACCAAACCAAACCAAACCAAACCAAAACAAACCAAACCAAACCAAACCAAAACAAAACAAAACAAATATTGTCACAGTAGTAGGACAAAATCCAGCTTGGAAAAAATGAAGTGAAGAGAAATAAAACTATTGCAGCATAAACATAAAAAAAAAAAGTTTCATGAAGGGTCCAAAGTCCCACTGTATCAAGCCCTTTGGAAAAAAAGATTTGCAAATGTATGTCCAAAACAAGTGTTAAACTACAGTTCTGTAAGATTTGAGTTTAGGAGCTAGTGTGACATTTGATTCTTTTTTTCCAGGTAACATAATAATATTCACTTCACAGCAGTGATTATGAGGCAACAATCTTATATATGTGTATATATTTGTATCTGCAGATTGAAGTAGGACACTGAAGTCCCACTTACAGCAATAAAGTTACTCAAAGGGCAACTACAGGTTCTCTATGGACTCCTGAAGAATGGGCTTGTCAATTAAACTTTAAAAAAATCTTTTACAGAGCAGTTTCATATCTGAAAAGTCATCAAGAAATACAACAAAAATTAATGAAGCTTGAGTCAAATCCAGCATTTAAATTATTCCTGTAGGAATAAAATTGTTTATTTTTCAATCATTTGACTTGACAAGGAAAACTTATTTGGGAATGTTCTACTGATGAATCAAACTGGCCCAGACACTGTAACAAAGAATTAAATATTTCATCTTTAAAAACCCAACTAGAAACAACAATATAATTTGGAAGAATGATTAACTATGTAAGCAAGTAGAAGGATATAGAAAATATGATTAAAAAACTAAACAATTTAGTCAAATTTTCAAATGCATTAGAGGCTTATTAACCTGAACTGTCTGAAGAAGTTGATGATACATGGATTCACTTGTATTTAACCCTCAAATTTTCTTCCAGAAACAGCTACCAATGACAAACAGCAAAATACACAAAGTTCAGAGATTCTCAAGTATGTTACTGACCTCTTGGGAACCTGAATGGAGGAAAACATAGAAAAAGTTTACATCATAGAAGAAAACAAAAGACAGATAAGAACTCTATGGCCAATATGAAGGAAAAAAATATTGCTGTGTTCCCACATCTGTATTTGCATTCTGTTTACAAAGTTTGGGTTCAGGGCATTCAAATTAAATGTCTGTATTTTTATACAGAACAAGAAAGAATTCTCTCCATTATAAATATATGGCATTATGCACATATATGTACAAAGGATATTTATCCTTTCTCTTAGATGTTGGCTTTTTAAATTTAAAGCCCTCAAAATATCAGTCAGTTGTGGTGTTGGAAGAAGGAACTTCTGTGGCAGAAGTCCATTCACACCTTCTTAACCTTTGGCTGAGGTCAGGCAGCTAAACCACATTTTTAACTCTACAAAAAAGTAAGAGATGGGATCTTAAGATACCATTCTTTAGCATTTATAGATGGTCAATCATGCAATAAATTAACCCCTAACCTGAATCAATCCCATAGAAATGGAAAATGGACAGGATAACAGAAAAAATATTACAATAGCAACTCTTTTTTGGGTACTGAGGTACCAATAATGAGGTATCTACTGATATACACAGTCCAAAGGTTATTTCTGCTACTAGATTTGAATAGGATATTTTCCCCCATCATAAAAGAAATTGCTTTCTCATTGAAAGATTGAACATTTTCAGAATCTTTTTTTAAATGAAAACAAGTATTTTCCAACATAGGAAAGATATTATTTTAGCCTACTATTTCACACAAAGAAAACATTTGAAAGACGGCTTTGTTCAAATTTCTGTAGAATAGCCTTCAAATTACAAGACAAATTCCTAAATGTTGGCTTGAGGGATGCACCTTTTAGAAGAAACAGTCCAAGAGATCTCAGCCCAAAGCTGCTGAAAACTTTTTATATAATTCCAATTGTGTAGACCTCATACCTTATTCACACAATATCCTAATAATAATATCAGCAAATAATTTTAGGTGAAATCCTGTTATTGTTATTGTTATTGTCTGTGATGAAAATGTATCTTCTCATTTGCTAAATGAAATTTGACAACTGAAATCAAAGGTCAGTAGTATCTCACTGCAACACAGGAACAGAACAACAGGAAGAGTTTCGCAGATCAGTGGAAAAAAGCTTGGAAGCTTCAGAGCTGACATTTTTAATATGTCTGTTCTTCCACCAACAATTTCAATGCTGCAAAGGCTTCTTTAAAAACATCTTTCTGTAGAAGTATGTGCTGTGCTTTGGAAGCTGTGCACTTCTGATTTGTCTTAGAAAACAAATTTCCCTTTCACAGTTGTTTGTGACCTTGAAAATGATAGGGTGACTTTTATTAATAAAGAACTAAGCATGGAGACTGTTAGTATTAAAATAAAATGTTCAGCTCCTTAAAATGTTAAATACTTTTCTCACATTGCTTTACTAACACACTCCAACAAAACAAAGAAAAAAATTAGGATTATGCTGTGATTTCCTGGACAAGTCAAGAGGCTGTGCAACTTGGCACATAAGTCATAAAAACTAACCCTTTTTGCAAGATAATTGTAAAAAATGGGGGGTTTTGTAATGAATTAAAGAACAAAGTC
>NW_005054311.1:10232878-10250642 GCF_000277835.1 Geospiza fortis
TCTTGCTACACAGTAAATTGGAAAACTCACAAGTAATTCCCAAGTGTTCAAATGAAAACATGCACTCTGAATGCATGTGTAGTAATACATAATGTAGGAATTTAGAGCCCAGCTTTTCAGAATCAAAACTATAGGCAAGAGTCCAACAGCAGAAGTTGTTTTAGCTCTAGTTTTCTTTTTAAATCACCATACCAATGAAGACCCCTTACCAGTGGGATTCTTGGAAATCATATTTTAACCACTGTATGGAAAACATTGTTTTCTCTCAAGGGTTCAAGCATTATCTACCACGATCAACTTGATGCTGTGACATTTAACTCATAAATAAGGAAAAAAATCAGAGTATCAGAGTAAAAAGAAGTAAAGTTCTGACCATTTGCAGAGACACCACTTCTGCTCATCGGTCCTCAGTAGAAAGTAACAGACTTTGGACCTGTGGATATCTGTGCTGATCACTAGAACAGACCACCTCTGAAGAAGGACCATGCCTGAACTGCCTGGCTTGAAGCAGGACAGATTAAATACTAAATCCAGGGATGAAATATGCTGAATACCAAAGTGTGAAGGCCAGAGATGGAAAGCTTCCGTCCATACCAGAGACTTTCTTTAGGAAAAGCAGACAACTGATATATTTGTTCACTGGAGGAAATATATCCCAATAAGGAAATGAAGGACATGAAGTTCATCTCTGAGACAAAATGCACATTTGGCTACTTGTTA
Source organism: Geospiza fortis (assembly GCF_000277835.1). NCBI lineage: Eukaryota > Metazoa > Chordata > Aves > Passeriformes > Thraupidae > Geospiza > Geospiza fortis. Next base: position 10,233,599 of record NW_005054311.1, read on the forward strand.
TCACTTCTATTGAAGCTAAAAGCCAGGTTAAAAGGTGCACAGTTTATATTTTGCATTTTTATAGCTCTGTCTTTCTATTTGCTTTGTATAATATACATTTTTTTGTGCCGTTCTGTCTGTGTGACCATCTTGCTTCCATCAATATTTTAATCTGAATAAATATACTTCCATTTATCTCTGAAATAGTTAACTGTATAGGCTGCTCTTTCCTGCACCTTTTGCTACTGACAACTTGTGATAGGCATTCAGTCCTTAAACATGGTGAGCTTCTTTTACTACATCCTAATGCTGTATTCTTGATATTCAAAGGAACGTTCAAAGGACAAGGTTGTTTCATCCTGCAAGACTATTACTGACAACCACCCACAATGTGGATTGAAATATCTTCTCACAAAACTAAATTCATTCCCTTTTTATGACAGACAATTTTGTCCTATGATTAGATCTCGGCAACGCAAGAGCATTTAGCCACATTTCTTGTAATGATATCAAATAATATACACAGCTCCACTTTAATGTTTTTTTTAACTTCAGCTCAGATTCAAGGAAAAGTTTAGAGCCCAAAAACCAAAGGCTTATTTTAGACTGAGAGAAAAATGGGCCACTCAAAGTACAAATTTATGTCAAACTCCTCTAAGTTCTAGTAAGTACAAAATGCCTTTTTTTAACATTGTTTGTTTCACAAAAAAAAAAAACCACAACGCTTTCTTTTCTAGCGTCCTTTGCAATTTAGTTACCTCAGTTACCTCATCAGTTTGCTCTAGAAGCAATTTCTTAAGTAAAGTGATTCTTTTGTAGACAGCTGATACCATCATCATGATCCAAAAGTGCAGGAACTATTACAGACATGTGATATTATTTTAATAAAAGAAAATATTTAAAATTTCTAATAAACATACCCAGAGTTTTCTTTCAATGTTCCAGAATACCTTAGGTAGAAGTTTTACTTCTTTTGGCTCTCTTTAACCTTGAATAACCTTCTTCTTTCTGCTTACAAAAACAAGACAAACAGAAAAGGGCAAAAGCCAATAAAGTAAATGAAGCAGCAATACTAAGCTAAAAGTTCAACCAAAAAAATTGTTTCTGAGTGAAATGCTTAGTTGAGTAAGAAGTAATTAATAAAAGTTTCTGTTTTCCAATAAAAATAATTTGAAGTATGTTTATAAGTACAATGGCTAAATAATTAGGACCACAGCTACTTTGAAAATACCCTTTACATAGTGGTAACCATGACTTTCAAAACCAGCTATCATTTCTGATGATCAGTAATGACAGGCTTATTCTTCAGAGATGTGTTTAGCAGTGTCCCCAATTAGCACCATCATATTTTAATCTGGGGACAGGAGGAATCAGCCTAATGAGCATCAGAGAGTCCATCCTGATGCCAATTAACAGATAAGTCTCTTTCCTAGTCCTGACACAGCAATGAAACTTCCTGAGAACTGTGCATCCACCTCTCTTGAGTCCAGCAGTGGCAGTGAGAACTTGCTGTGTCCTGACACTTTCCAAAAGTAGCTTGCAGGGCTCAGGCAGGTACCTGTGCTACTCCCAGCCTGCCTGGAGAGTGAGGAATGCGTGGGGCACTTGTGACTCCTGACTAGGACAAGGCAGTGCCCTTTCCCCATTCCAACAGTGCTGCCAGAGCAGTTACAAGCTTTCCATGCTCACAAGCCCTGGCGTGTCTGAGTCATTCCCAGTGGTGGGCAAAGGACTCTATTTCATAGTGCGGTGGAAGTCTCCCCTCAATACCCAGACCCCTGGAGTTGTTATTGCTATAAACAGCTATTTTTAGTCGCTGTTTTTCTTCTCTTTGTGAGAGTGACTCTACTGCTGTAGCACTGCAGTGCTGGGCCTGTAAGCACTGACTCAGCTGTGGCCCTGTGGAAGGGCCTTTCCCAGCTGCAGTTGGATGGGGCCAGCTCAGAGCAGCTGGGCTGGAGCTTCCCACACAGACTCCTCTTTTCCCTGCAGCAGCTCGAGCTCTGGGGTGTGAGTGTGTTCCTGCAGCAGGCCCCTGGGGTTGCTCCACTGGCCTTTTCTGATCTGCACGGAGAGCACAGACTGTGTTCCTTTAATTACAGTTAAAACGTCCAGAATTGCCTTGTACTTGGCTTTAAAAGCATAAAAAAACCAAAAAGTCGTTTCTACAGAATGTTGCTAAATTCAAGTCCTTGAGATGAAAATCTAACAGAGCCACTGAGAATGCCCAGAGTTATACTGGGCAGGATAGGACTTTTGTGTAGAATCAGAAAATCTGCTTCAGAAACAGTAACATGATTAAACATTTCAGTAGAATCTTTTGCTGAAGACAGACATTTAAAATGAACTCTTCAAGTGACAGTATTATATCTGATGGTTACTGTTACTTTTATCCTGCTTAAGGTTAATTTCACCCAGAGAGGTCAGTAAGATTTCTTAGCCTGCCCATTTTAATTGGAACATACTAAAAATATTTAAACATCTTTTTTGTCCCTTAATTCACATCTTTCTGGACAGGATAAAGGAGTGTATGTGTGTAGGGGGGTTTACCTGTCTTCTTCTGGCACAACTTTTCTTTACAGATGCTTCCATGTTGCTCTCCTTGACTGGCAAAGTTGGTTTTGATGTCAGTGTTTCACATGTCAGATACTTGTTCCCTGTAATCATCTAAAAGTACAGAAGTTTACACCTTCATTAGAAAAAACACCCCACAACATTTTGAACAAGATCTCTAACTTTTAAAATTACCTGCTTTTTCAAAAGGTGCCCTCATCACACAAAGCTGAGATAACCCACCAAATTACATGGTATTACATGGTATAGATGAAAAACGTGATAAGCCCAAGACATTTCATCTGTGTGTCCAACATATGGAATATCATCCTCATAAAAATTGCACTGAAATCAGCTCAACTATTTATTTAATTGAAATGCAGGGAGAAGAACAGAAAAATTAGGTGCTAAAGTACTCCTAGCTGTCACCTAATCATAACTTTTACTCAAAATAGAGCTAACTTCAAAGCTAGACCACCTTGCTTTGGGACCCATTCAGTCAAGTTCTGAGAGTAATGGAAGGCTAACAAACCCCAAAACCTCCCTCTGCAATTTGTTCTAGTAGCTAACTAGCTGTTCTCACACTGAGGATTTTTTCCTCACGTCCAGTGGGATTTTTTTCCTGTTGCAACTTGTGCTTTTTGTGAAACTGTAATTAAACTTGTATTTACAAAACTTCCATATTTGTCTAGTAGCACAATGCCTTACACACAACTGCTGTCAGCACTACACAATTGATGAGGTTTGAGATTCCTTTCAGGAGGAAGGAATGATTCCATTAATATGGCTTTATGTGGAGATAGACTGAACACCAAAAAATGTCACCATGTTAACCTCACACAGACCTGGATAAACTGTCTAAAACAAAGGAAAACTAATTACCCATCATAAAAGTCTCAAATTAAAGAAGCGTTCCTTTCACAAAACACAGTTAATCATCTTCCCTTTCAGAAAAAAAGCAGCAGTGGCTGAAAACATTAAGTTCTATGGTAGAATTTTAGAAAACTATATTGAGAATGATGGTAGAACATGATGAAAGTCATGCTCTTTATTGCTTAATGTTGTTTTTGAATTAGTGAGAAGAAGTGAGAATGAGCCCTGCTCTTTACCTGTTCAAAGTTAGGTTTGGAATGGTGACTGGTTGTCTCAGCAGTACAGTCCTTAGAGTGGCATGCTGCTTTGTTTTCTTCGCTTTTGGCCATGCACACTGTATCTTTGAAGACAGATTCATGAATATTTAACCCAGCTCCTTTATTTGATCTCTTTGTTTGTTGCAGTGACAAACTGGAATTTGTCATTTCACTCTCTAATTTACAAATCTGCAAATGCACATCCATTGACTGGTGTTGTTTCTCAAGAAATTGAGTAGTATTTTGACTTGTAAACTTTTTCCCCTTTCTTGCACTGGAAGTAGAAGATTCATGTGTATTCAGACATGGACTGGTGTTTGATTTCTGAAGCACTGGTCCAACATTCTTAAGAAAGAATGGAGAATTTGTCTTTTTGTGACTGACCTCACTTGGACTCCCACTTGAAGCTGAGTTTTCAGAAAAATCAGAGTTAGCATTTTGTCCACTAGACTGGGTTTTCCATCGGAATATGGGTGCACCATGTGTTGTGTGTGTCTTCATGTTCTTTACCTGAAGAATGTTGCTGTCAGTAGGAGTTTTGACTGGCATATTTTGAATGTGTTTGAAAACCTGAATTATGCTGGATTTGTGCACAGAGAGCATAGAAGACGAAACGCCCACACTTTTCATTGGTGAATGCCTTTCAGCACTTTCCTTTTTCTTCCTATCTGTTTGATTTGTGATCCTTCCATTCATTTGCATCAACTTTCCTTTGAAAATTGGTATAATTTTGCTGACTTTTGGGAGAGTGGATCCAAAGGCTGAGTTTACAGGCGTTCCTAAAGATTTTGCAGTTGGTACCTCTGGTACGCCTGGTATTTGCTTGTTGCTCATTGATTTCTCTGTTGCTTCAATGCTAACCCCTCCTGGACTCTTACTGCTACTCGAAAACCTGTGTGCTCCTGGCTCTTTGATCAAACGCTCCATCCAGTGGCTGTTTTCCGTACTGCATGGTGAAGGAATTCCAGGCGAAGTAGGTTTTCTTGGAGGAGCCTGCGTTAGAGATACTACACAAACCATCTCACCGTCCAATTTCGTATGCTTAGGTTTTATTTCCTGCAACACATCAAGAGCTGCTAAATTGAATAAACTGGGTTTAACGTGCTGATAGTGCCACCTAATGCATTGCTATATGGTATCAACCTAATACATATCATAATATATAAGAATACAATTTTGTGGTTTTGATTAGAATGACTATATTTTAAAACGATATTTAGTTGTCACTATAAATTAAGGGGTTTTTCTTATCCTCCCCGAGTTCTTTGTTTACAAACTATGCTAGAATATCATATTTCTCAGACGGAAAGACTTAAATTACAGTAATTATCTTGGTTTAGTGCTTTCCAGCTGGGTAATGTCTACTCCTTTTCAGGGGTTCTGCAGAGGGTTTGACTGACAGGGCTCCTCATCTCTTAAGACTTCTAAGAGCATCTGTATTCTGAGCAAAAGACAGTTTGGATGTCTATAAAAACTACAGATGACACAGAGGACCCATTCTAGCTTTGATCACTGGAGAGACATAAACAGAAACTGCTTTCTGAAAGAGGATTTTAGTATTTTAGAACCTCCGCAACTTCTGTCACTATTATTTGTTCAGAATTAATTACTTCATTTCTTCTTTAACACACTACTACCAAAGAAATTTGAGCCTTAGCCTTCATCACAACCTCAAATTATATAGGGGTTTTGTTTACTTGCCTCCTTTCCATCACCAGACACGGAGTAAATCTTATAGCTTGAGTGTTTTAAAATGCTTATGTCCACACAGTCCTCTTTTTATTTTTAAATAAATTGTAATATTACTACTACTACTAGTAATAATAATAATAATAGAATCATGAATGGTTTGGGTTGGAAGGGACCTGACAGATCATCTAGTTCCAGCCCCACTGCCATGGGCATAGACAACTTTCACCAGACCAGGTTGCTCAAAACCCCATCCAGCCTGGCCTCGAACACTTCCAGAGATGGAGAATCCACATATTTGGGCAACCTGTTCCAGTGCCTCACCATGCTCACTACAAAAATTTCTTTGTAATATCTAATCTAAATCTACCTTCCGTCAGTTTAAAGCCATTCCTCCTTGTCCTGTCATTACATGCGCTTGTAACAATTGTAATAATGTCACTGTTACTATTGTTGTTATTACTGCTGTTTTTATTATTTTGGAGGAGATTTGAGAAAGTTCTGGATATCCAAATGTAAAAAAAAAAAATTACAGAATTGCAAATACTGATAGCAACTAATTAACACCAAGTCCATTTTTAAAATGTATTTATAATGTTAGTAACAACTTTGCAATGGCGACTACTGCAGCTTTTACTTACATGATAATTAAAAGTTACAGGATTGATAGTTTGTTGTGAAAAGCATAGTTGTATGCTCTTACTGTGCTCTGAGTATGATAAAGAGCACTTCATACAGTGAAAAATTATGTGCCACTAATACGTTTATAAAGAAAGCCTTACATGCATTGAAGCCCTGGAGAATTCCTTTGTAGCATAAAGTGCTTCACTTGTCATCTTTACTGGAAATCCACACAGCTGTGAAAAACTGCTCTTCATGTCAGAAAGAAAAGAGTTCACTACACTTTCTGCATCTGTTCGGGGGAAATACTGCACTGGCTGACTTCGGATGCAACTTAAAGGGTACCTGAGTAAGTGTTCAGGGATACATAACAAGTGTCTTTACATTTCTATAATTATTAATCATCTCCGTTGAGAAGAAGACATGAGTTTGCCTAAATGCTTTTTAAAATGGCGAACAAAAGCACTTAATTCCTTAAAGGCCTGAAGTTTATAGTTACAGGACTTCAGCACAATTATACCACACTAACCTACAACAGCAACGATTACTCAATATAACTAATTCTTAGTCTAGTGTTTCCTGGCAGGAAAAATCTCTTTAAAAGCAATCTTTGTTGGCCACATTTTTACACAATTTAACTTTGTTTTACATCACTACCTTTTACATCACATTTAAAGTGGCATTATCACATTTATGGAAGCTGTGAAGCAAATTGTACTATTTAACTTTCTATTATTCAACACTGGGACAGAGACTTGACTAAACATTTTGTTTCAATTTGTCTATTAAAACACTTCTCTACTGACTACTTTGAAATTATGAAAGAAGGAAATGTGGCACACTCAAAAAAGAAAAGCAGAGCTTTGCTAGAAGTGTAGGAGAGGAAATGTGACAAATATATTCTGAAAGGATACGTGAAGAACCTTTCCCCTATTGGTTTGAAGTAAACACTCAAGTATGTTTTAGTCTCTTCAAGATCCTCAGGAAGAACATATCCATACTTAGATAAACCAAATAAAAACAGGTATTAGAAGGACAAACTCAATACACAAACATAAAAGGGAGGGAAAAATGAAAGCTGTGTATATGTTTCTTACCAGACTCTTCCAGTGCATCTGAAAATCCTTATATGAACGGAAAGGAGATTCTGGAGGAATTATGTGGCTGATGTTTATTATCTGGCCCATTTTCATGCTGTGCACAGGTAAAGAAGAGATGCTTAGAAAGGGTGTCATAAAATCCAGTTGAAAATATACTGGCCTTTTGGGGGAAAAAAATCTTATTTTTGGCATTCAAAGTATTTAGAGATTATTTTTATGTTTTGAGGACTAATACCTTCAGCTCATAAGTTTATGACATAACAATAGCAATATTTCCTGAAGTATGGTAAAGAATAAAGTGACAACTACAAGTGACATTTCTCTTCAACACTTGCTAGCAGTGAATGCAGAACAAAAGCAAATATCATCATTACTTCTCTTTTATTTAATGATGAAAAATCCTAGGCAAAAATAGAGGTACTTCATGGAAAAGATGGTAATACTTTTTCTTTAAATTGACTTTCTGCTAATAAAAAATGGTGCTTCAGAAAAAATGATGCTCTTGCTTACCATAAAAGCAGCCCAAAGATTAGTAAAATTAAAATAGCATTTAACTGTGTAATTCATGATTTGTTGATTATTTTTTCTTATTTTCCATAACAATGAGATAACAAATTCCTGACTTTAAAACAGACTGTAATACAGAAGTGTTCTTATCACTAGCATCAAATTCACAATTTGTAGGGCAAACATTCTGAGAAATGTTTATTTCTGCTGAAATGTGAACAGATTCCCTACCTTGGCAAAACATAGCACCAGTTACTTAATATGGAATGTTGCTGAATAACTGTGTTTTCATTGCTGTCAAACACCTTTACGATGTTTGCTGAAATATCAAAATCTCCCAGCTTAAAACAGAAAAGAAAGTTTATTTGCAAATAATTCTACAGCAGTACAAATTTAAAATTCTCAAAAATAGTTGTGTATCACAATTCACTGAAACTTAATATATTATTATTCATCAGCTCTCATAGATTATTTCAGAAGATATTCCCATCATCAAATTGCACACTATCTTATGTTAGAGCCTACACTTCCACAAGCCATATAAGTACAAGGTTTAAAGTTTATTGAAATGAGTGAGATTTAAACTTTATTTGAAATGGTTTAATAAGAGTATAGAAGGAATTTCTCAAACTGAGAGCTGTCTCACTTCAGTGCATGTTTTTAAAAAGTTCAAATCAGATACCTATGCTTGACATTCTAGTAACTGTGTGTGTCACTTTGCCTAAACATGTGCGAGTGTCCAGGGAACAGAATTAATGGGACATGCAGTTTCATCCTCTGAGAAGTCAAAAAACACCACACTTTTTCACAATGTCAGAATTTGACTGTCATGGAACAATCAAAGACAGAAATTTCAGAAACATTTGATCTTTCTATTATCTATGAGGGTTTGCATTTATTCACTGAGAAGAAAATCTGGTCATTTCTGTTTTACAAAAGTATTGAAAGGATCAAACTGGTAATAAAGACATATAATGATCTTTTCCATCATTGGTCTATATAATTTAGGAACTGGCTTCTTATAGATAGCTTTAATATTTATGCTGTCTCAAGCAGGCCTCAGAAGAAATCCTATTTTTCTATTTCAACAAAGAAGAGCTTGGATTAGAAATATTTATTTTAGAAGAAATCAGCAAGCCTGACAAATACGCCCTGAACATATGGATATACTCACCACAGGTGGCATGGCTGTCAAAAAGGATAATAAGTTTTCAATCTCAACCATGATTTCTTAAACAATGTATAAATTAAACTTAAAAGCAGTATAGTCCTGGCTGCTCCAAAATTTTGGAAGCTGCATAGAAATTAGGTAGATTCCATAATAACCATATAAAGAGACCTTGAACATGGTGCTGACAACCCACCTGTAGTTGCTCTATTGTTACTCAAAACTGTCTGTGTACTACAGTGTGACAGAAAGCTTTCTAGAAAACACTGCTAGAAGGAAATCAAGAATCACAAAGACACTTCACTGCTATTTTCTGTTAGCTTTTTTGAAAGCCCTCTTAGCCTCAAATCTCAGTTTTACACTTGCTAGAATGCATCAATACAGATACAATATGGATATTATGCTTTTATAACCTGCGCAGATAGTCAATGAATATGGTTAATGTCTCAACGCAATCAGAAATAAGCACTTCTATCCCCATCATGCTAACTGGAAGTCACCTACCAGAAAAGAAGATTAAGATTAATAAAACAAACACAGTCATAGAAAATATAACTGGCTTATACCTCGGGGGGTGGCAGCCGAATTGAGCAAGGCTCCACACTGATGCAAAGCTGTCTCTCTGACACATTGAGGTCTACAACTAAATTGAAAAAAAAAACCACAATGCCCTGTTTTGAATTACAGCTCATCTCTTAGGCAGAAAGCTAACCCAAATATTTATTTAAGGTAATTGTTAGTCAAACTGCTGTGTTTGAAAATCAAAGGGCTAGACTTTCTCAGCACATAAATTAAATTAGGTGCATTTTAACTGTGAAAAATAAAAATAATCATGAATTAGTGTCATACAGTAACTCCGAAACTCAAGTCTGGCTGTGCAACTGTGTGCTTGATCCTCATATCCTTGACAAACAAACACCCATTTACAAAGCAAATGTAGTTCATATAACCATTTGCTCCACTGAGTCATTCAGCACAGTATTTTCCATCCAGGAGCTGTCAATAGGAAAGATTAAATGAGCAAGGCAAGCATTTATGGACACACCTCCAGAACTTTCACTCAGCTCTGAGCTCTTCAACACATATCTCTGCTACAAACTTAGGCTCCAATATCACCAAATGTAATCTTTAACTCTTATACTGGAATAAAAGTACTACTTTTTAATTTTTGCAATAGCTAACCAACATGCTTTGTGACTTCACTTTTGTGAGCAGCAAACAGTACATACTGGACAGTCACCATAGCTCATTTTCCTATCTATTATTATGGAACTTTCATACTACTTGCAAGACTCATAATTTAAGGCAAGTGCATTTAACTGCAATAATTATAACTTTAAAATGGCAAATGTCAGTCTACGGCTGTAGATTAATAATATGAAAATTATCTTTGTGAGTAATTTTTTTAAGGTTCAGTTGAGCTGACAACTATTACAGACAGAACATTACCTGCCACCAAGTGTATTTTGACAGAAGTTATTTCAGAATGAAAACCAAAGACCCTGTCCTGGTAATACCAAGATTGTGGCAGTGGGAAAGTGCTTAACTTTACCTTGCTCTCTCAACTTTACCATTAACAGAATATTGTACTTACCAACAGCATTTTGCCTTCCTGAATGAGACAAAAAGTCTTTCCCTTAATAAACAGAATAGACAGACATTATTTTCTAAACCATATGTCTAAAGTGTTTATGTGAAAAAAAAGAAAAGGAGAAATCACACAGTTTTATTTGTGTCTATCACAAATGCTGAAAGTGAGTTCCTTTTAAGGAGATAAAATCACCTATATCAATTAACTTTTCACCGATTCATTAACATCTATAAGAAAGAGAGATATGTAAAGGTATATTAGTGGGCAGCAATCTGTACACCACTTTTTCTTCCTAACTCTGTTTCCAACAATATTTGGTTTAATCTGGTATGCTGCATTCAGTTGACATAATTATTTGATCTATTACAAAGATAAGAAAGAAAATGGACAGGTGAATAGAATGTCCATTCAGAACACTAACTTTTGTCATTGAACTTGGATAACAAAACAATAAAAGTGCAAATAAAGAAAAAAAAAGTAATACGATAAAGGAATGAAACAATTTATTATAATGAATGAAATAATTATGGAATTTAAATGATGGAAGATAAATGCTACAATAAAGAATGGAAAACTAAATGCTCGATCCCTGACCCAAGTGAGTCAAATACCTTGCACCAAAAGATGACCAGCCTTGTTCCATCTGGGTGCAAGCCTGGCTGTAAGTGTGTAGGAGAGACAGGTTTGGAGAAGGGCTGGAGTAACTGTTTGCGGTGCTTCCAGCTAATAACAACAGTGACAAAAAGAAACACATATTTTTAATAGTTTAACAGATTTTTTTAAAGGCCTCTGTCAAAACTTTAGCAAATATACTGCTACTTCATCTTGGAGCAAAATCCCAGTAAGTGCCACACATGTTTAGCTTTCATCTGCTTTGCTTTAAGAGGAAGATAGCGCAGTATTTGATGTATTGGATTTCATGCGCCATTAACGTGAGGTGCACAACAGTTCCTAGAATGCTTTCACAGGGCTGATAATAGACTTGGGGAAAAGATTAATTGAAGCCTCTGGAGTACTTTACTAGATATGCAACTCCCTCCAGGCAATAGGCACAACATCCAAAGCTGACATTACCTCTGCTGTCAGAGTCAAGACAAGGACATTTTCTGGCAATCACAGCAGATAAATGCAGCTTTGCTCACCCAACAGCTCTGCTTCCCTGCCTGTCCTGAAGAGCTTTCTCTTGACCATTAGCATCAGTCAAGAAACTAACTACAGCAAGCAAAAAAGAGTTAAGTAATACACCTCCAGAGGGATGTTTCTAAAGAATCCTGCAAGGAACTGCTTGGTGTTGGGAAACCTAACAATGACAGATCACCTACACATATAAACATAAAGCAGTTCTGCGAGGTAAGCATATTTGAACAGCGTATGTCTTACTAATCTGCATATGCATTTGCACTTCTTGGAACAAATGAAGATACACCCAGCTGGCTGTAAAATGAATTATGAGAGCTACTGGCTTTGGTTACAATCAGTCTTTTGAGTCACCAATTTTAGTGCATCCACACGTACATTCATAAACCCCATAGATGTTGCATACCAGAAGATTGTAAATCATATGCATAATGGTCTAAATATATATCAGCTGTTAAGCTCAGGGGTTCCATTTCTTCTCTCTGCTTTTGTCTTGTTTCCCTGAGACTGCCCTGTGCAGGCTGGGTAAACCCAAAGGTGAATGGGGAGACAGTTCAGCTGCCTGAACATTCCCACTGGATGAAGGGCATGACACCAGCAGGAGAGCTGCAGGTCTGTGGCCCACAGGTTGTCTCGAGGTCAGTCCCCAATGCCTCTGAGCAGGAGCAGGATGCCACTGCAGCAGAGAAATCTAGAGGTATTGCTCACAAACTTCTAAAAGCTATTGAGTCTGACAAAGTATATTTACCATGCCCCCATTCACAGGACACGTTTTGTCTATGGAGCAGGCTTAGTAACCCTGAAACTTGGCTTCTGTAGTGCAAACTGCAGGGCTGATGAAAAATACTCATCTCTGGCAACAGCAATTGCAGATGAGTGTAACAGTCTAGAGAACTGTGTCATATTTCAGCACTTACAGTAGCTCCGTGTCTCTCTACATAGGCTTGACATATTCCTGATTCGTAAAATGGTATCTAAAAGTAACAATAAAAAAATAAATCAAGGGTTTGGTAGTAAGCATAAATTAAATTCTGGTACAACAGTAACTTTGCTTTTGAAAATCATGCAAAGGAATAGTTAAGCAAACACTTTATCCTGTGTTTTAAAGGAGAAAACTAAAGTAAGCTCAGGCATTTGTCATTGTATAATCTCATTTCTAGCTACAGTCATAAGCAAGACAAGTGAGCCAAAGACTGCCCAAAACAAAGCTGCAGAACTCTGCACCTGCTTCTCTCCATGTGAATTGGGTACCAATCCACCAGTTGAGTCCATTTCATCCCACGGATTGGTTCGCCATCTGAAAAGGCCATTTCATCAAAAAAATAAAGGACTTAAGTTGTCCTACACCACTAATGAACAAAGAAAGAAGTCTACTTTAAATGAAATATTTTTACTTATCCTTGATCCTCAAACAAAACACTTAGAGAAATATAAAATGTATGTGTGACAAATACAATTGACCCCTAGCCATACTTTGGTGCAGACTGACCGAGAAGCAACAAGCCTCACATCCTTGGGATAAACTTGCAAACTGGAAAGTCCCTGGCTCATCTACAAGAGAGTGAAGGTGTCTTGAAAAATATTTCAAAAGGTTTTTTTGAAACTTGAAAATACAAGATAACCAAAGTACAGAAAGAGCTATCAGCACTAAATCAAAGACACCTGTCTTGCCTATATTATTGATTAGGAGCCAATTACTTCACTCTTTAAATATTAAAATCAGGATGGGCTCAATCTGAGCATTCCCTGAATGCCAGACTGTATGGCAGCTGGCCTGCATGGCAGGTTTGAGCAGGGACTCCTCTCAAGTTTAGAGAATTTTCGTACTGGGAATTAAGACAACCTTCCTCACAAAAGGTCAAGAGACCTCTTACCTGTGATCTGCAGTAAGTGATTGAAAGCATGCTGAATTCATGCTATGAAGAATTACTAATCCATGCAGCTACTCAGATACTATAAACATTGTAGGGATAATTCCATTAGGCATGAACTGTTGACCAAGTCTGAGACGAAGATTGGGTACAGCCACATATAGGCTCCAAAAATGAATTCCAAAAAGGGATCCACTCTGAACCTCGTGTCTCCACACGAGGGCCCTCTTTACCCTTTGCACCTCCAGTCTCTCAGTCGTTCTAACTCAGTTTTCCTTTTCATGGTTCTTCCATGTGTAATTATTAAGGTAAACCTTGGCATCAAACTTCCTGAACCTAGTCAGAACATTGTTAAAACTTTGCTAAATTCCACCAGACCCATCAAATTCTGTCAAATTATTATTTTGCCTCAATAAAACAGTGCTGCTTCTCTCTTTTGAGTGAGGGGTACTCTGCTCATCTGCAGAGCAGTCTGTAACTACAGATACTTATTTACACAGTGATACTGACCGCCATCACAACCGAAATTTGATTCAGTGTCCCCATAACAGGTGCAGAAAGGATCTCTTGATACAGGAATAATAATTGTCTACGAAAAATGATGAGAAAGAAATTAAAAATGTTATTTTCTCTGCTTAAATTTATTTTCCTTACCTTTTGTAAACACAGTATGTTTCACTTTTAACCAGTTTCCATTGATTCAGTACGATAAATTGGATTAGTCCAAGTTACTTGCTCTAGATGACCCACAATGATCTAAGAAAAAGATTACAGGCCTTTGGCACAGAAATGGAGCTCTCCAAAAGTGTTCCTTTTGGCAGAATTTCTCATTTCTCCCCTTTTCTTTTAAAGGGAATAACATAATGCTTGGTGAATGCTAAGGAGCCTACATCTGCTTTCCAAATAGTCTTTTTACTTAGTCTCAACTACATGAAGCATCCCAGCTTTGCAGGTAAACACAGATTAATTTTAACCATTTATTAATTTAAGTATGCATATTCTTTAGTTTTAGCCTGTGAAATTTAAAACATAAGAGAAATTTTGGTTTTGTTCCCCAATAGCAAGCAAATCCCTTGCCCAAGAAAAAAAAAAAAAGCTATTTTAAACAATTTTGTACTGCTTGCCACTGATAAGAATTTTGCTGATTTTATTACAGTTAATTCTAGTATGGCTAATAAAATATTTGAATAACAACCACTAGCAGCTTCTGGAAATAATAGCCCTTAAAACTCTTTACCTGCTAGTCTTTATCTGTGTACTCCTTGTCTCAGTTTCTGGTATCTGAGAACTCAGTGTTATTGTAGCAGCACAGAGTTTTTGGAGTTCAGGCAGACTGACAAAGAACAGAGGCTGGTGTCTGGTGCTATTCATGGTATGTTGTTGATTGCCCTGAAGCAGCACCTGGATCTTAAAATAAAATTAAAAAAAATCATTTTTGTAAGGCAGGTATTTGTTTACAGAACTTTATATGTTATTAGGTAAATGAATAATCAATTCTCTTTTGATTAAGAATATAGAGAAAATACAACATAAATTGTTCAGCTAAAACAGCTGAATATCCTTTTTGTATATATAAGGCATTATACTTGAAAAAATAATTATTTGCAAGAGCCAAAATATTCAGAGTAAAGATAAGGACAAAAGAATACAGAGTACATGTATGACGATGCCATATTAACTGAGCACATGCAATGGAGCTCTGTCATTTTTGGAACTTCCTAAAAACCACCAAAAAGAACCCAAAGAACCAGAATTTCAGACTAAGAATATGATTCTTTGATGCAGTACTAACAAATTACATGTGAATGGGAATAACATTAATTCCCATTACCCATGTTGTTGAGGGCCTGTGGTGTGCACCTTTGCCCTGCAGCACAGGCCAGGCTCAGTGTAATGAGGTAGAATATTCATGACAAAAAAAATCGAACACTTCATTACAGTTAAAAGGTGTATTTTTCTTCAAGTATCACCTTTTTCAGTCAAAGTATTTCAAAGAAAGACAGGTAGTTAGAAAGCCAGGAGCAAACACTGCACACCAGAAAAAGCTGGTTTTTATATTAAAAGGTTTAATATTTCTCCCTTCTCCAAACCCTAAAACAAGTTTAGGAAATGGTCTCACCAACACAGTGAAGGCAGCAATAAATATTTTGATCCCAAATTTTATGAACTCACCAGGTATCCACCAGAAAAGCAATTCTGTAAATTCAGGTAAAACAATTACGAACTGGAAACATATTTTGAGGAACAATGTCAACGATAACTTTGCTGTTCTGATTTTCCTTTCCTTTCATTACAGTGTAACACTTTAAACAGAATAACCTCTGTCATATCCAAGAAAAATCACAAGGTAAGTGTTTTATAACTGTCATTTAAAAGAAAATAATGCTTTCTTATTTCTTACCCTAAAAGGAAAACACATTTCAATGTTTTTCAGCAGTCACGAAAAGCAGGGTTTTTTAAAAATGCCAGCCAAGACTATCACTTCATCAGAGAATTCCAAAAGGTACAGCTCAAGGGAAAGCTCAATTAAAAAAAAAAATGAAAAAAAAAGAAGAAGAGAAAAAAATCTTGTCTTTTTGCAACCAGGGAAAAGAAAGCCTGAGTCCGAGGCTTTCATAATGTTTATTGGGGGTTTTTGTGGCAGAGATGTTGTAAAACACATGCTGCAATGCTCCAGTGCCCCGCTTGCTGCTTGAGGATGACTCCCCCGTGGGAATAATTTGCTGTATTAAGCCTAAATTAAATCTTCTCAGACATCTTAAAAGCTAATGGGACAGAGTGCTTGCAAAAGACTTCTCCCTTCAGGGGAGAGGATAAAGAGAGAAGCAGCAGTTAACACAGAGCTGCCAGTTAAGAAAGAGCTACTGGTTATAAATCATAGGAAATGAACACAACCGCCCTCTGTTGGTGGGGACTTTACGTGTGTGGGAGAAATGGGACCTTTACGTGCCAATAATCACAGCACGTGAACTTGAAAGGAACATCAGTCAGGGAATGGCTATCCCTGTCTGTTCTGTCTGAACAGGTAACTAAATCCCCGAGCTCGGCAGCACTGTTTGCAATTTTCAGCAACAACCCAGAGTCGAAATGAAGAACCTCCTTATCAAAGCTGGGAATAACACTAATCTGAGGGAGAGTAGCTACTCTCACTGTCAGGCTGACTGAAAAGTTGAGGCAGGATCTGAGGATGGTGGTGACATTCCATGAAGTACAAAGCTGTCCTGCACTCAGGCTCAGGGCGCAGAAGTTAAGCACCAGCTCTCAGGAGGGGTGACAGGTCACACTGGGGAAGTTGCATGCTACAAAAAAATCCCTCCACAAATCCAGCCTATAATCACGCCTGAGTGTGTCCATGGGGCTAGTGCTGCTGAGGCACTCGAGTTGTGTATGGATGTGACATGGGGATGTGGGACCTGAAATACAAAGCTATCGGACCATCTGAGACCAGAGCAAAGGAAACATATTTTACCTCAGCCAAAACTGCAGGGAAACAGGATGCTGGATTGATGACAGAGCCTCCCGAGAGAAGGGGAGGGCACTGCTCCCTGCGCCCTCCGCCCACCTGGCAGCGAAGCAGGGCAGTGCCACAGGGGAGCCTCGCTCCAAGCCCCGCGGGGAAGCTCTCCCAACGCGCGGCGAGGGACTCGTGCGGCAGCCGGGAGGTTTTGAGAGCTGTGTGGAAGCGCCTGTGGCAGGGG
>NW_005054311.1:10250658-10251515 GCF_000277835.1 Geospiza fortis
GGGCCGCCGGCAGGTCGCCGCTGTGACCTCCGGCCAGAGCCCCGGCAGAGCCCCGGTGTGCCCGGGGGTAACTCAGCCCGCGCCCGGCCCTACGTGCGCCCATGGCAAAGGCGCTTTAGCCGGA
Organism: Geospiza fortis; assembly: GCF_000277835.1. Classification (NCBI taxonomy): domain Eukaryota; kingdom Metazoa; phylum Chordata; class Aves; order Passeriformes; family Thraupidae; genus Geospiza; species Geospiza fortis. The sequence continues at coordinate 10,250,783 of NW_005054311.1, forward strand.
CACAGGCAGCTCTTGGCCGAGCCGAGGCGCCAGCCGGCTTTACCACAGCGGAACCAGGGTAATTCAGCTTAGATGTTAGGGAAAAAAATCTTTACTGCGAGGGTGCTGAGGCACTGAACAGGCTGCCCGGGGAGCCTGAATCACAGAAATCACAGATTGTTAGGGTTGGAAGGGACCTCTGGATCTCATCTAGTCCAGCCCCCCTGACAAGGCAGGGCCACCTGGAGCAGGCTTCACAGGAACACGTACAGTTCGGGGCAGCCCCGACCGGCCGATCTGTGCCACTGTCAATGTAAACGTTTTCATGTTAAGGTGATACTTGTTTTTTAGTTTATGGCCATTGCTCCTCGTCCTGTCTCACTGAAAAGAATCTGACAGCTCGCTGAGTCTCTTCCCATAAGAAGTGCTCTGTACTCCTAAGCATCTTTGTGGCCCTATGGCTGTACACTCTCCAGCCATTCCTTATCTTTCTTGTACTGGAAGTGTTCAAGGTCAGGCTGGATCGGACTTTGAACCATCTTGTCGAGTGGTCCCCATATCAGGGAATAGGAACTAGATGACCTAAAAGGTCCCTTCCAACTTGAACCAAACCAATGCGGTTCTACATTGCAAGTCGGCGATTAGCTCGTCGCAGCGCACACCGGCAGCCCCACACAGCCCACTGCTGCCAAAGGTGGGGAACGCTGGTGTGACCATCCCAGAAAGGGGACAGTACAGAAGCTGCGACTCCAGC
>NW_005054311.1:10252143-10285936 GCF_000277835.1 Geospiza fortis
GGGCGGGCCCGGGCTCCGGGCGCCTCTCGGGCCGGAGGAACCCGCGAGTGCCGTGCCCCGGCTGCGCTGCCGTGTCATGTGCTGTGCGCCCGCCGGAAACTTTCGGGTTTGAATTTCTAGTAAATAAGGGAAGGAGAAAATACTGGAGTCAGTATTGAGGGCTGAGATAGGCGGGCTGGCTGTGTGAATCTTGGGTACCAAGAGTGTGGCTGAATCCATCTGGTTCTTGCTTTGGTGTGCTAGCTGAAAACAGAATTAAAAGTGAAGACTCAGCTGGGACCCAGAGCCATATTATCGTATGAACTAAAAGGTCAGCAACTCCTCTCTTCACACTAGCGTAGTGTGTGTTGTATTATGGAACAGGAAAAAAACTTAACAAAGTAGAAAGAAAGTACCACAGCATGCAGAATATCACAGGTCTTGGGGTTACTCTCATAGTCACAGAATCACAAAATAGTCTGGATTGGAAGAGGCATTAGAGCTCATCTCATTCCAGCTCCCTGCCAAGGGCAGTGACACCTTCCACTAGACCAGGTTACTCCCAGCCCTGGTCCTTGAACAGGTCGGGAGATGGGGCATTCCTTACTTCCCTGTGCAACCTGTGTCAATGCCTCTCTCCTGTCACTGTAAGAGAATTCTTCCTTATATCCAGTCCTCGGTAAAGCCTCTTGGTCACAGTAGCTTGTGCTCCTGTGTGCCAGATAAGTGCATCCTGGGTAGCCTTAAGCGCTGGGTGGTCTCTTTTTTGCAGGACATGGCAGACGTGGCTTTGCACTCAGGCAGTCAGGTTCAGAAAATTAGGGCGGCTCTCACTGCTGTCCTAATCCGCTCGGTGTGGGGATGCAGTCTGCAAAGCTGCACCAGTTCCAGCTCTGGTGTAGAGCACTAGAGGCAAGTTAAATTCCTTTGGTTGTGTTTTTTTGGACTTTTTTCTTCCCAGTTAGTGGTTGATGTTTTTGATCTCTGGCGGACAGCAGTTGGTGTAATCATTGATAGTCATGGTTAATAAAGAACCATTTTAGTTATTGGACTAAAGCATTATTCAGTGGAAATGCAGAAATAAAACTACCACTTTTTTTTTTTTCAGTAATTGAATGGTGCTGGGATTTAGATGTTTTGAGTTTTCTCCCTTGCTCTGTATTCCTAGTTAGCAGAGGTCGAATCACAGGATCAATTTAGTTGGAAAAGACCTCTGAGATCTTGTCCAGTTTTTGACCAAACACTACTGTGACAATTAGACCATGGTAGTAAGTGCCACATCCAGTCTTTCCTTAAAACTCTCAGGGACAGTGACTGCCGCCTCTTTCGGCAGCCCATTTCAATGTCTAGTCCCCCTTTCTGTGAAGAAATTCTTCCTAAAAGCAACCAATTAAAAAGTGTATGCTAGACTCACATTAATTTCTTAAAGAATACAGCTTTGATGGGTAGAGACGTGACAGATTTTAAGCATCAGTAGTTCTGTAGCCCCATCTTGATTATTGTGCTTGTAAACACTGACAATTCAAAGGAGAAACTGAGCATTTTGCAAAGGAGAGTTGACAAGCGATTTTTCAAAGGCAGTGTTGACACAGGTAGTATTTCATTCTTAAGCTGTGTGTCAATGCAAATTGTTTGGTTTTTCAGCAAGGCAGATTATGGAAGTGATCTACTGACTCTTCCTTCATTATTTCTCATCTAGCTCTGCCCCTGCTCATCTTCATCCATTAGTTATGGACATCACCGTATGGTTATACAGTCAGGGCCAATTTAATTATAGAAGCTCTGGAGGAGAATGCAGCTTTTTGTGTAGTCTGCAAAACTGAATTAGCTTTTGGGAACTTGAGCAGTTTTGATTAATTCATAATTGTATTGTTTGTACATATTGTCCAGATTGAGGAGGCAGAAACAAAAAGACCCACACCTTAGGAAAATCCTAAACCTAACCCCACCCAAGAAAAAAAAACATTGGACAAAAAAAATCCAGGATCTAATGAGCTTTTGAGTTTAAGTAGTTGCACAGCCTCTTCCTTTAGTACATATGGTGAAATTGGTAAATATTAAGAGGCGTCACCTTGTGTAAATTTCTCCAAGAAAACATCATTTTCATCCTTCAGGCCAACATTGATAACTTGGTAGCATATCAAAAGAATTCAGTTTGTAAATATTTAAATAGTTGGGATTTGGACAATGTGGGGATGTCTTGAAACACTCTGGTAAGCATAAGTTGGACTTCAACCTCACATTAAACAGCTTTCAATAGAACATGGCTAGTTTTGAGCTGAAATTGCCAAGACCTTCTGAGATAATCAATGAGATTGTAAGAAGTAGTTACCTGAAATATTTTAAGTGAAGCTACAGTCCTAGGGAAAGTTCTTTGACATTTTACTATTCATTGTGTTGGTGATTTTTGTTATGGAACTCTTCGATTAAGATACTTCATAGAACACTTTTTTAACCTTTTTTTTTTCAATACTTTTGGTACTCAGTTAACTTATCGAGTGTTGTGCTAATTCTTTTGATACTGTCAGAGACCCTGAGGCATGTGACAGCTGAGGAGAAATGGAAGCTAGCCTCTTGCTAGTTCATTCCAGAATCCATAAACCCTGCTCCAAGTGGGGATTGTGTTAGCTGTTTGAATAGCATTATACTATATTATACTGGTTAAACTCAGGTGTATTTCTTGCAGTTCCTTTTGGAAGTAGAAAAGCTTAGCATATTTTTAAGACTTTTAATGTGGGCCACTGAAATTTAAGTCCAATAGTATCAAAAAGAGTGGATTGCTAAAGTGTCACCTCACTCATGCTCTTCCCAAGTAGTACATAAGTATAAATTTACTGGAAAGTGAAGAGCTGGGAGCAGCACCTAAGCTCACCTGTCCTGTTTCTTAAACCAATAAGCCATCTTTGCAGCTACTGCATTAACCTATGGGAGTATTTTCTTATTAATGATGAAGTTGAAAACTTTACTGTGCTTCAATCTTGAAGTCACCTTGGATGCTTTTGTGCTTAATAAGTGAAAGTGGGGTGCTGTTTTTCACTCCATTACAGTAGTTAAAGGGTGTACTCCCTTTGTCCAGCTGTTGTGTCTTCATGGAGGTTGTAGATGTTTAGTGGAACTTGTTTGGCCCTGGGGAACAATCAGCCTCTGTGAACACTTGATTGAAGTTAGATAGGAAATGGGCTGGGGATGGTGATGTGTGTGCCTCTCTGTGTGTGTGTGTTGGGAGTGGAGGCATCACATGGTGTGACCCATAGTATCTTGGCTTCCTAAAGGACAGGGTTAGAAAAGATCATATGAAACACAGAAAAAGTGCTGAATAAGGAAACAGTTGTGTGCTTTGATATATTATCTATGGGGTTTATGAAGATTCCAGCAGCTGCTTTTTTTTTTAGTCAGTTTGATTTTTTTTCCTTTGTTTTTTTGTTGTGGTTGGGTTTTTTGTTTGTTTTGTTTTAGGGCTTTTTGGTTTTCTTTTTGGTTTTAAGTGGCAGATGTTGGGGAAAATTCATAGCTTGAATACTCATCTCTGAATTTTCTTTGATTTTCCAAGTTTGGGAGAAGAAATCAAGAGACCTCAGCTTTTGGAATGCATTACTTAAAAGATCTTGGCAAGAAAGAGTATTCTTGAAACCAGAAACTTTGGTGTTGTTTGTCATTAAAGGCTGTCAGGCCTGTGTTGCAGAAGATTTGGGAAACCTTTTCCTTTGCTTCAGGTCTTGTGGTTTATCTCCACGGAGTACCCATGTACCCCACAGTGGCTCACTTGCCCTCCTGCCCAGTGCATGGGAAGGAGAATCAGAAGAAGGTCAATTTTGAGGGTCAATATAAGAACAGTTTAATAATTGAAATAAAGTAAATTTAACAATAATGGTAATGATAAGGACAGAGAGAAGTATAAAACTCAACAGAAGCAAATGGTGCAGCATATATGGGTTCTCCACTCACTGACTGATGCCCAGCCTTTTCCTGAGCAGTGATTGATGGCTCACAGGCAGCTCCTCCCAGTTTATGGATGGAGTGGGACATTCTGTGATATGGAATATCCCTTTGCCCATTTTGGGTCAGCTGTCCTGGCTGTGCTCCCTCACTGGCAGAGTGTGGGACACTGAAAAGTCCTTGACTTAGGTCAGCACTACTTGGCTACCAAAGTATCAGTTCATTAACAACATTATTTTCATGCTGAATCCAGAGCACTGTAGTGTACCAGCTACTAAGAAGAGAATGAACTGTATTCCAGCTGAAACCAGGATAAGGTCCTACATAATTTAAAGGAAAATAGCTACTAGAAATGCATGTGTACTCACAGCAGCATGTCATGGCTATGTCTTGTAGATAATTACAAATATGAGGAGTTTCTTGTTCTGGAAACCAACTATGATGTTCATTTAATATTAATCTAATACAGATTTATTTAGGTTAATTCAGTTCTGGTGGTCTAAGAATTCAGCAGAAACATTATTGGTAAATTTTTTTTTTTACATAAGGTATGAACTTGCGCATCCATAGCACTTATCCTAAACTTCTCCTAGAATGGACAGCTGCCACCAAATGTGTTTTGTAATGCTGGCCAAATAAAGTGCAAAAAGCAAATATTGTTCTATTGTGTCAGGATGAAAAATGTTCTCTCCCCTCTGTGGCAGTAAGTTGCATTCATGCAGTGGGATGATGTTGGGAGGAGTGGCATAATGCCTTCCATTTTTATTGTCATGATCAGCTTGCATTGAAAAATGCCTTTATTGGCACATTTGGAGTCTGCCAGTGAACCATGGGAGCTGTTCCTACAGAACCTTGCAGTCTGAGGATTAAATCCAGTGTTAACGCTTCCTGAAGCTCTGATGAAGCTTGCAGGAGAGTTTGAAAATGTTTTAAGAAATAGCACTTATATGTGAAACTCTGCAAGCTGTAACTGTTTTGTACGTTGGGAAATGGGCACTGTTGGGGTTTAACCTCAGTGCAGCCCCTTGCTCACTGCTCCCCACAGCCTCTTGGTGGGATGGGGAAGGGAATTAGGGAAAAAAGGTAAAAGGTGTGGGTTGAGATAAGAACAGTTTAATAACTGAAATAAAATAAAATGTAGTAATTGCAATAAAAAGGGAGACAAAAAGAGATGCTAACCCATGCCCAGCCCATTGCCAAGCAGCAAGCTGCAGCCCTCAGCCAACTCCTTGCAGCTGGTATACTGGGCATGATATTCTGTGGTATGGAATACCCCTTTGGCCAGTTTGGATCAGCTGTCCTGGCTGTGCTCCTTCCTGACTTCCTGTGCACCTTCTTGCTGGCAGAGCATGGGACATTGAGAAGCCCTTGAATTAGGGTGAGTGCTACTTAGCAATAACTGCAGTGTCAGTGTGTTACCACTGATTGTTCTCATATATCACTGAATCCAAAGCAACACGCTGTACCAGCCTCCAAGAAGAAAGTGCAGCTCTATCCGAGCTGAAATCAGGGCAGGCACCAAGCTACTGGGTATTTCATTTGTACTTCATCTAAAAGCCTAATGATAGTTTTCAAAAATACACTTTCAGAGACAGATTTTCTTTCCTAGGCTCCTGACATTTTACATGAGCTGTCAGTTTCTGTCCTGAAACTTAAATAGATGATAGAAATAATTTGGAGGACTCTTTTCAGGCTACATGAAAATGCCCCTGAAATAAGCAAGCATTTGTCTGTCTGTCCTGCATAATAGAGCTGAGTTTCTCTGGGTGTTCCTGGCTCTGTCACTGGCCCCTTGCTGCTTTTCATTCCTGTAGTGCAGAAAGGGAAATCTGAGTTTATGAGACTGTCACTAATGGAGGCCTTTGCTGATCTTCCTGAAAGTTAAATTGGACCCTAGATTTCATTCCCTTGGTATAAGAAGGGAGAGGGCGCAGGAGTTGCAAATTAAGGTAGTTATGGTTTAATAGTCTTGAACTATGACACTGAGAAATCTGCATGACCATAGCAAGGGGGAGAAAAGGTGGTATTCAGGGTGAGGTGAGTTGGACTTTTGACCCAGATGAAAGCAACAAGATTAACTGCATATTTGCCTTATCTAAAACTTTCTAATGTGCTGCTGTTAGGAATTCATCTGTGCTCTGTACTAGTGCTGGCTCTGTATGGGTATTTGTTATGCATATAGCTTAGACTATTTATTATATGGGGAATGTCCTAGGAATGAGCTAGGCTGTCTTAATTTATCATCAAAAGCTTTTTCCTTTCCCCTGAACTACAGTTTTACCTGCAAGAACTGTTAGATTACTTTTATCAACAGGATTTTGGCTTAGGAGTCACTCTCTGTATAGCCTTGTGGGCTTTCCAGTTCCAGAGTCTGTCCAGAGGATCTTCATTAAAGTAGCAGCTCTGGTAGCAGGCTTTGTTTACCAGGCAGAATCATGAACAAAAGCCTTGTATAAATAAGCTTTGGGAAACTCATCCAACCATGAAAGATGCTCATTTTTTGATAGAAGAGTCAGTTCTTGCCCTTTGTGTGAGACATGACAGTTGCTCCCTTTCATTAGGGGAGGCGAAATCTTTTAATTAATTGCGTGTATTATGTACTAGTTATTTACGGAGGGTTTGTAAGTTCATATCATTAAGCAGAGGTGGCATCTAAAAGCAAAGTGTTTAGTTTCAAAGTACTTCCATCAATGTCTAGTAGGTTATAATTAACATTTCCTAGTAGATGGCTTAAGTTTGGAATTCTGTGTGTGATTCTCCATACTCAGCCTTGCTCATGTCATAAAAAAAATAATTATCAGTTTTCCAGCTGTAGTGGCAGAGGTCAGGGTGAATTTGTCCTCTTCAGCTGACCTGTGATAGTCAGTCAGAGGGTTGGTAGAGAGATTGGGTGCAGTTACTACATTGATACTAGTATTGTGGTTTTGTAGACAGAGGAATCAGTTGCTAATTAGACAAAAAACTAGTTCTGCAGAGAAAAGCTGGAGTGCCTCTGTGGTGCTGCCCATACTGCTACGTGATTGCTTTGTAGTGCACAAGGGAGGGATTTGGGAGCACAAGTTAGTACATGATCATTCTGTAGCTGGCAAAGTGCAAGTAGTTTGTTCAAGCGCTCCATGAAGTAATTTTAATGTAGATGCAGTTATGTTGGTAGGTATCCACTTGTTTGGCTGGATGGCAAATGTTTTTTGGTGAGGTAGCGTAAACCATGTGATCTTCATGACTTGCTGGAGTAACTGGTATTTTATGTGCTTGTATGAGTGGGGTTTGGGTTCACTGCAGTACATGAGTAGGAGCTTACATACTGCTTATGCTGCTGGTGCTTTATGGGTGGTTTAACTTTGGGGCTTTTTGCTGCTTGTTGATACCTTGTTTGTCAAGCATGTTTTCCAAGGAGTTGTGCCACCTTTTCTGCTGAAGTTGGTACATATGTTTTTCTACTTGGGGGGGCACAATTCTTTAGCATGGTTTTAAAAATCCAAACCCACATTTCTGAAGAAATTCTGTGAAGATTTAGTTGAGGTAATGTCTTAGAGTGCTGGCTAGACCCAAGTTCAGCTTCTTAAGTGCTATTTCAAGGCATTGAACTTGAGTGCTCCCTCAACTTTTGTCCAGTCCTTTCCCTGAATACTTACCGGTATGGATCCAAGGACAGGATTTTGGTGAGCGTGCCATGTTTGCAGGTTGCTTGCATAATCTGTACTCTTCTGACGTTTTTTTTTGGCTCAGCTGCTGTGTCTAATCTCTCTATCAGTTGCTTAATCTTGCTTTTGCTTAGTCATGGTAGGGATCCTTTACCCTAATAACTGTGGTATCTTGGCGCTTTAAAAAGTGTTGTGATGAGGCTTTTTTTCTCCTCAACTTCCTTAATCTGTTAAAATAAATGTCTGCCTTTAATGTGAAGACTCAAGTTATGGTGCTCTGGTACTGCTGGAAATTCATAGTAATAGTTTAGTTCAGCTGTATGAGCAAATACTGGTTTTGTCAGAAGAGAAATTTTGATATGAGATTAATAGGAGGATTTGAAGTAAGTGCTAACCTGAATTGCCTAGACTAGTAGAAATGCCATTTCTTTAACCTGTGGGCTTTTTGGTGAGCTGTGCTCCCCAAAAGATAGGTAAAATTTCCACAATTTAGGGTTATTTTCCATAATGTTATATCTTGTACTCAGAAGCATTAAAAACTGAACTGAGCTTCAAAAGCCTTGTATCTTCTCTGCTACTGGTCAAGTGCTAATATGTATTCCATGGTTGCCTTAATCCAAGGCAGTACTAATAAGTGCTTTTAACTTGTTTACCTAATCGTTCCCAATGTTTATGTAACACTTTCCTGCTTGAAAGTTGAGTGGTGAATTTTTGTGGTGTGTTACCTATTACATAATAAGTAACTGGGAGCTGAGGAAATGCACTGAACTAGAAGATGTGATACATCTTGCAGTATATTCAAGCAGAGTTATTTGATAGATAAAAATGTACTTCATAAAACCCCCAAAGTGCATCCTGGGGAAGAATAAAAGTTAATGGAGAACAGGGGCTTATGTTAAGGGAATGGTGATGGATTGAGGTATTAGAGGATCCTGGGAGATGACTTCTCTGTATCTCAGGGGTTTTATCAACAATGTGGTTTTGGGATTCCATAGTCTATGAAAACCAAACTGCTATTCTAGGGTCTTGAGTGAGCTTTCAGTTGTGCTTAATCACTTCCAAAGGAGCTGTCTTGATATTTGTACCATAATTTGTTTTGGAAAGGACCCTTAAATTTATCTGGCCCACCTCCCTGTTGAAACCAGGATTAATTAGAAGGTCAGATTCCTTAGCACCTTGCCAGCTTGTTTTGCCAATGCTTGATTCACATCTTGTGAACAGATTGTATCTTTCTGGAATGTTCTTGCTGCAGCTAATACCTTTTTGGCTTTTATCCTCCTGCTGTTTAAAGCATATATTGCTTGGATAAAAACACATATTTCCTAAAGAAGTGAAAACACAGAATGTAACTTCAGATGATAGTTGTGCTGTTAAAATACAGACTGATTCCCACACAACTTTTTAAGTGCTTTAGTTGCAAGGGGTAATGCTTCTTACTGCTTCTTTGCCAATGACATAGAGATTTACTTAGCTTCCTTGGTTTTGGCTTCAGAGAGTACATACACAAAGTTCTCTAGTTATTCAGAAAGGCTTATGTTTGCTCCAGAAAGTCTAGCAGCTGATTTTGCTTTTTTTTAATTTTAGAAGTGTAAAAATGTAGAATTTCCATTTCTAGAATTTGATATGTATTTCAGTAACAAATTCCAACTCATTGAAATTTGCAGCACCCAGGAGGTGAGGAGGTCCTTAGGGAACAAGCTGGGGGAGACGCTACTGAGAACTTTGAAGATGTTGGCCATTCCACAGATGCAAGGACATTGTCAGAATCCTTTATTATTGGGGAACTTCATCCTGTGAGTATATGAGTGTATCCTTACTTTTGTGTTTGCTATACTGCTTTTGTGTCTAGTTGCTTGTCTGGTAATTACTTCAAAATCAAGAACTGCTAGTTTGGTTGGATGTCAGTCCTGCAGCTGTTTGTAGATGGAGGTTTGAGATAGTTGCCCCAGTGTGAAGGGATTTGATTAGTGTAGCATAAGGATAGTCACATCTTTTGGTGATTTAAATTGCCTTACAGCTTAGTTCTTGAATAAACTGAACATGAAATCATGTCATTTCTGGTATACACTGTCAGCTTTGTAATGAAACTCTGTAACCCTGAAGGTGGTATGTCAGAATGTCTAGACCTTTTCTTATGCCACTATGCAGAGTGACTACTGAACAACCACTTTCATCCCTTCACCCTTGTAAATACCTATCTGCCAGGCTCCCACCTGCATCAAAAGGTGCCATCCTGGCTCTTCATATGTATGTCTAGAAAATGGTTATTAAAAGCATTGTACTTCTGGTTTCTTGCTCTGTCTTCCCCTCTCTGTCTCCTACCATTTTTCGCTATATCATGGTTCCCACTTGTGGTTGTCAGGGTTGTTTATGATCAGTTCCCACTGGATCATCTGTCACATCTTCTCTTCTATACTGTTCATCCCATTTCCTGTACTTTTAATGAGCATCTTCCTGCTGTCTCAAGTTTTGAAGTATTTCTTTCTAGCTACAGAGCTGCTGTGTTGGCTTCCTTCAGATAGGCCACAGTCAAACTCTCCTGCATCTTAACAGTTGAAAACCACTGTTTGGAGGTTTAGACTGCTAGAGTGCCTGCTCTACTTTACTGCCCACTCCTGCCTCTTCTCTTTTCCTCTTGTTTCATGCATGTTTTGGAGTAAAAATCACCATGTTGAGTAGCCTATTTCACAGTAAGATTGCCGCTCTTGTTTGTCTCTTGTCTCAGGTCATGTCTTGATAAATATTACTAATGTAGCTTGTCCTAATAAGAAGTAGTTTGCCCCGATGCACATTTGTGCATTTGTGGCTTTGCAGGCTTGCCATCTATCTGTGATGCCACTGATGTTGTTCTTAACATGGGTATAGGTCCAGTTCTTCCTTGTTTGGCAGGTGCCTGTTTTCACTTGATTTGAAACAAACAGCTTGGTAGTGTAATGTACAAATACAGCACTGACAGGATTATAAACTGTTGGGCTTTTTTTGTAATGAATGTGACTGTGCCAAGCAGAACTTTGAGTTTATGAAAGATCCCTAGATTTTGGGACCTTTGGTCCAGTGGACATTGGCACAACCAGTTAGTTGACTTTATCTGATAGTACAAGTACAGTAAGCAGAATCAATATGATTGCAGTTGATGTATAAGCTAAGGTTATGTACTCTGCAGAGACACAGGAAAGGTGAAAACATGGGCACAAAGAATAATGAAATTTTGTTAGAGGCTCAGGTTTCACTTCTTCATTGCATACTGGGAAGTATTATTTAAGGAAGTGATCTTGTTTATGTTAGCTCAAAATCAATCACTGACATCTGCTCTCTTGCCAGTCTGTTTTTACCTAGGGAAAAATATTTACTCATTAACAGAATGAATTGCAAACTGAATTTAGTGATAAATTGTGTGAGTTTCGTTTTGTTTTCAATGCTTCAGATTTTGTCTAAATGTTTCTTGCTCTTTTCTCTTGCAGGATGATAGATCCAAGCTTCACAAACCAGCAGTAAGTGTGTTTCTTGAAGTGCCACATTGTGTCTTTTGGGCATTACAGACAGTGACCTACTGTATACCCCCAGAAAAAGAAGTGATTCAGTTGAAGTGTGGTGTTTCAGGTTTTAAATCTCTTAGACCTGTTAATACTGCTTCAAATTGTTCTTTCTCTTAACCATTATTTTCTTTGTGTGGCTTCATACCTGGGAGTTACTAAGTGTGATGGCATTATACTATAGCAAAATCCTTCTTTCTTTAAATTAATTGCAAATGTTCTGGTACCAAAGCAAGTAATTTTGCAGTGATGGATCATGCACCACTATATTTAGGTAGGGTTTTAATGCTTGGATTTTTAAAAAAAACTTAGGGTCATACACAAGTAGAGTTACTCAAATTAATAAGTCTTCATATAAATTGTGCACAGGTACCCAGCTGGGATTTGGCCTTGTAGTGCTGCTTTTTCTGTGGAAACAGAACAAGTCCAAATCAGTATCAGGAACAGCTATAGAAAATTTGACTGATTCTTACACAATCTGAAACACCACACTGAAACCCCTGAGTTTAATAAGCCTTGTAGATGTAAATTAGTAGATTTCTTTATGTAGTTTTGATATTAAAAATATTTGTGAATTAATTCAAAGTTTTTTCAATTTGATTTTAGTCAAGGAAATTATTTTTGTCTTACAGATGACTGAAACTTTTCAAATGCAACCCAAGGTTGAAGTCAGCTTTGTAGAAAACTTGCAGCAAAATATTTGTTGATAGTGTTTTAGGAACTTGATGCAATGTTAGCTATAGAAACTGCTACTAGCTAGTTTATAATACAACAGAACTGCTGCAGGAATTAGGAGAAAATGCTTCCCAAATGCATGCACTGAGTTGTTTCTGAATTAGTCTCACTTGATGAGTTTTGAGAAACTGGGGGGCTAGTTAAGATGGAGAGGTTTGTCTTCCTGAAGTAAATATCTTCTTATGCTTTGCTTTCCAGGAAACTCTTATTACCACTGTTCAGTCTACTTCCAGGTACAGTATGACATCTGATGTCAAACTTGAAGTTCCTCATGATTTTTCTGAAGGTTAAAAAGCTGAATAGCTTTTATCTGCTGGAAGCTGAGATATCAGGGGGTGGTGCTGGAAAATTTCTGTTCTTGGTGCAGTCCAAGTTGGCATCTATGTACCAGTTTACAAGTGTGACAGCTTGCTAGGTAGATACTTCTCTCATATTGGCAGGTGTCAGTATCTACCAAATGGTTTGTTTGGCCCAGGCCTCTATTTCTGGAGTCTGCCAGGTGAAGGGAAGACTCTTAGTGCCATTGCCAACTATTTTATGGACATGGATGCCTTGCTTTTAAAATTTGCTACTGCTGTTGCATCTGAGGGAAATAAGAGGATTCTGTGTGTAAGGAAGATATGTCAGGATTGGGAGGGGATTGCAAAACGCTTTGTAATACCACTGAATCAAAAACTTTGTGAAGTTATATCCTGCTGACAATTGCCTACTGCTGAAGCCTCAGAGGACTCTTCTATGACCCTCTGGGTGGGGAGTTTGGGTGCTTAGAAGAGTCATGTGATACTGCTACTTAAATAGCTTTTGAATTAATGACATTCTGGGCAGCACACCATGACTTTAAATGTGCCTAGGGTTTTACTCTTCTCTAGTAAGCAAACTTCTTTGTAAGCTTTAGTACACAGCCTTACTATACAAGGTTCTTCCCCTGTCTGGAGTATTACTGGCCAGTCCAGGTGTTCTGTTATCATTGAATTTGAAGTATTTGTTGGAGTGGCTAGAAAGGACTTCTTTAAGCAATGATTTTTTTTTCTTTTTCTAACTTGCTGGTTGTCACTCCCTAAACTGCTTTTTCAAAAACTTCCCTTCAGTTCATGGTCCAACTGGGTGATCCCAGCAATAGCAGCGATTATCGTGGCCCTGATGTATCGTTCCTACATGTCGGAGTAAGCGCCTTACTGAGAAGTGATGCAAGAAGAGAATACCTTCTCTGGAAGAAAATATAAGCAATCCTAACCCAATATGTTCCTGGAGAAAAGCCTGATGTCTGAAGAAAAATTCAAATTTTTCAGAAAATGAAACAATTCTTTTTCTGCTGTGCACTTTTCTTAATGTTGCCTTCTTATATGCTGCTGTGAAGTGATAAAAAGGCACCATTTCTCTTTTTGTATAACACTTTTATTCTCTAATGAGTTACTTGATAACTGTATTGGTTTCTGTGGTAGAATATTATTTTGTATGTAACACTGATTCTGGTTATTTCTCTTTAATCTGTAATAGGATCATTAGGACTCTCTTTACTTAAACATTTTACAGCTTTAAAAAACTACCAAAACTGTGTACATGTACACAACTTAACTTAAAAAAAATCATGTTGTCTTTTTAAATGTAGTATGAATGAAATGCAAGTTAAATGTAATGAATAAAACTGAGTGGAGTTATAGGTGCCTGGAAGTGGGTTGGGCCCTACCAATCAGCTATAATGAGCTGGTGTTTTCCTTTTTTTTTTGACAACTGCTCTTATAGTTTTTGTAGGTACTCCTACTAGCAAACTGTTCTTTGTCTCCCATTGAAAAATTCAGGTGAAATGAAACTCAATGTTTGGCCTAATTATGTCTGTCTCATTTTTGTGAAAAAGGCAGAAAAATGTAATGCTACTAAATAGTACTGTTCCTGCCAAACACTCAGGTGACTGTAGAATTTGTTCTGGAACTTTAGCCTTCGATAAAATCTTCAGCTTTGTCAAGTACATTGTGAGGGGAAAAACTGATAAATCCATTTCTGACTCTTCTGCTATGTGCTTTGGTGCTTTACTATGAAGAGGCGACTGTTTTTACTGCTGAATACAAGATAACTACAAGTTTGCATTTTGTGGTGAACATTTTTAGTCATATGTAAATGATCATGAATAAAAGTTTAATTGGTTACACCTGCTGGCTCAAACACCTTCATTTCCAAATTCTTTGAAGACCTTGAAAGGGAAGTCCTATTGGGGCACTTCTCAGAAGTGCACTTAAAATAGCTCCCATCAGCTTCATGTCAAGCACTAGCTTTTGTCCATGTTTGTCCATAGCTTTCCCTCTGAATGTGGCAAAACAGAGTTTAAAACTTCAAGATTTATTGGTAGTTTTCTAGATAACCTTTAAAAAGGATATAACTCAGAGTGAGTATTTAGAATCACAAATCAAGTTTAATTTTTAAAACAACACTTGAGCCCATATATGTAGGCAAGGCAAAAAAAAAAAGGGGGCAACTTTAAAAAGCGCAGCTTTACCCCTCCAAGAATTTCAGACAGATAAGTATGTCCACATCAGCAGATAGAGCAGTGCAATTAAAGTGGATCTGTCATGTGTAACACTTTTTGTGAAATGCTTTTTTTCCCATCTTGTGTATGTTGGAGTTTTGATATGATGTAGCTCTATTTCAGTCCTGTATACTGGATATTTATGCAATTCCCTGAAGTAGCTATGGAAGCTCAGTCCCATCTAAAAGTATTCAAGCTGGCATGTGCAGGGAATTTCCACAATGTGAACCAGAAGCATGGTGAGTACAGATAAGTAGGCAGGCTTCAATAACTGATACAAGTAAAAATGCTAATGTAGATGTGCACTCCCCTCCAACGGTGTGGATACAAGTTGTTCCTCAGAGATACACATCCCTTTTGGGTTTTAAAATGTAAATGGAGATAGATCTAAACTAGAAAAATGATCAGGCTTATTTTCCTTTTTAATACTCTTCAGGTTAGAGCTGCTTTTCATAGAGGTGTCATATAGATGACTATAGCTTTTGAGTATGAATAGAAGAGAAAATATATATGGGTGTGGTGAGGAATGAATGACCGTGCTATTGTAAAAGCAAGTGAATTAAGTGTAGTCAATGTTTTTACAGTCTGACAGCAAAAGGAAAATAATTGACAGTCTGCTTTCTTCTCAGAACAAAATCCTTTGTCCACCGATCCAATCTGAAAGTATTTGCTCTAATTATCTGATAATAAATATTATTTTTTTAAGAGGCTGGCTTTAGTGATTGATGCTTTAAATCAGTTGTCTTATTGTCTACTTGTACAACCTTGTAATGTTTACACTGCCTTAAGTTATTTGGGCATTGGATTTTTGGCCTTTATTTGCCTGTCCTTTGTTGTTCACAAGAATGCACAGTGATGGGGAGCTCCCCCTTAAATGGAGATGGCCTTGGCTGCTTCTTGGTGTCTGTGGAGAAAAGCCAGCACATCTTGTTCACTTGCTCATCTGAGATGACAAGGAAAAAAACAGTGTGATGTTCCTTTCTCTGGCTTCCTTGCTCCATCTCGCTGGTCTGATGCCTTTCCCTGGCCATTGTGCTGCAGTCAGGATTTTACAGAGTGCTAGGGGGAAGCTGGCAAGGGGGTGAAAGCTAGGCAAAAGGAAGCTGATGGCAAATTTTCTTCAGAGACAAAAAAATGCAAAGGTGCTCTTTTTTATTTTCTGTATGTTTGACTACTGAGGGTAAAACTGTTTACAAATTCATGGGCATTTGAAGCAAAACTGTTCCTGTATTTTCTGCAAGGCTGGCAATGACTTAACTGATACTCAGTGGGAATGAATGAGCTATATCAGTGTGCACAAAACATACAGAATATTATTAACAGTATTACAGCATTTTTTCTTGAATATAGAAGAGTATTTCAGAATTGGCATAGGAGAAACATGAAGCAGGAGGAAACTCATGCTCCTCTATGCTTAGCTCTAATGCCTGTCTACATCTATGGTGAAGCTAGTAACTGATGGATGACATATTTGAATTCCACTTTACTTTCATACTTCATTACATTCCTTCCTGTGATTTATTCATTATGTGTTGAAATATTTTGAGGTTTTAAGTAGGTGGGCAGACAAGCACATGAATTAATGAGAAAATGTTGGAACATTGGATCTTGGTAGATGATTAATGCTGGATTTTCTATTCTTTCTAAAAACTAGTTAGACTTGTTCTTAATCTTACATGTAGGAGTGTGCATAAAGCAATCCTTGACATTTTCTTTGCAAATTTTTTAGAAGTGGGGACATAAAATGTGACTTTCTAAAAGTGGGAACATGCAATGGTCCGTATTGATTCTGCTAAAACAAAGCTCAGAATAAACTGCACTGCAGTTTTAGGTGTAAGAGTAGATTTTTACTTTTATCCTGTGTAGTATAATTCCTGTGCCTATACTTAAACAGTTTGCTACACTTAGTCAGACATAGCCTAAGTACTGCCCATGGCTGTCAGTTGTGCTCACTGAAAGTAGCATTGTCAGGCTAGAAGAATTATGCACAGGAAAGCCTCAGGGAAGGTTTTTTGGTGTTTCTGAACAGATCACCAGAGAACTCCTGCAGACCTCCAGAGTCAGGGACTGTGCCCAGTAGCACAACTACCACAGAAATTTTCACTTTTTCCACAGACCCTGGGGTGGATAAACCTGATTGATCCTGTTGCAGGGTGAGAGCACTACTGTGTCTCTGGAGTCCCACCTGTTTAGGTCTTGGATAAAAACAGCCATGTATTGTTTGAAATTAATAGGTGTTTTACCTCTCAACAGTGGGAAATATGTTCTGGAAACTGCTTCAAGGTTTAGGAGGGCATGAATAGAGAGAAAAAGGTAAGCCAAGCAAGGGGTGTGCTTTCCTAAGTGACTATTTTTTCAAAAAGGAAACATCATTCTCTTGTCACATATTTCAGTTGAAGGCAGTTGATGCTTTTAATATCACTCATCTTAACGTGGCTTGCAGAGATATCCATGAAAGGTGGTAGGTGCTTAAGGGTAGACATGAAGGAAGAGTTTAACCTGCTGCTTAAGAAGCCTTAGAAGCAGGGTTCTAAGGTGAGCTGGTCCCTGAAAACAAATATATCCTTTCATTTGTAATCAAGTGGATTCACAGCTTGTATTTATTTGGATCCATTTTCAGAGTAGTGCTACAGTTGATAACATTCTCTGTATCAGTCTGAGAAGGACAAGCAATTTAAAAGCACTCAAGGGAAGTTTGTATTTGAGTAGTCACAGCTTCCAGGGTCAGAATGAGAAAACCTTGTTTTATTTTTAGGTGATTCTGTAGAACTACTTTTTGACCCTATGGAAGTCACAAAGACATTTGAGAATGCAGGTTATTATATAGTTTGTTGTCATGGTAAGATCTTCAGGCATGAGGATATGGATGAACAAGTTACTAGAGTACAAGCTGGGGTGTGCAGACTTAGAGCTAGCTGCTCTCAGTCAGCTCCTGGTGGTGGGCTGCTCTTAGTCTTGGTTGCATGCAAGATAATTTATTGTACCTTAGCTGAAGGCAAGACAATCACAGGCTGGAGAAGCTCAGCATCCATTGGATGTGCCAGGCTGGACAAGCTCAGCATCCATTGGATGTGCCAGCCTGGGCAGACAAGATTATCCTGCCCCAAGGTCCCAGGAGAGTCTTGATCTGGGATTGTGTCTCAGATCACATATAGCACACATCTACAGGATCAGACTCTTCAAGACAAATTATACTTTTTCATTTAGTAAATTGGTGTCTTCAAATAAGTGTCAGCAGATGAGGAAGAGCAGGAAGGGTGGCTGAAGAAAAGAGAAACAGCCTGTGAAACAAGGGCTGTTGTCCACAATCTGCTTTCCAAGCTCTGTGCCCTAACTGCTATGTGCAGAGATTTTTATTCTCTCGTCTCTGCTATGAATCCAGCATTTTAGTTTCTACTGGGACAGATGGACTGATTGCATATTTATCCTGGGTCTTGGACAAAGTTTTACAGCCTGGGCAGACTCTGGCCTAGTTTAGGGTGAGTTTGGATATGTCTGCATCATTCCTGTGGGCGTGACCTCACTGGTTTCTGCTGGGCCTTGCTTCTGGTTTGCATGAAGCATGAGACTGCAGTTCCAGACTTGTCACACACTTTCATGTGGGAACCTTTCAGTTTGTTCTTAAAGTCAACACAAGCTCATTATGAATCCCTTAAAAATAGATGGCCTTCCTACTTCCAACTGCTGTTATGAAATTTAAAAAAAAAAAAAACAAAGCAGCATAGAGTTAAAAAAACAAGTCACCAAACTATGTTCCTTCTGTACTATAAAAATCCACATATTTTAAATCCATCGTTGCAGGGGCTTCACTCTCGTGTGTGAAAGAAAACCCTGGGCAAACAGATTCTGATTTTGTTTGGAATGCTCAGGAGTTCCAGTAATGCTGTTGAAAAGGGTGTCAGCAAGCAAACAGATGAGTGTAAATTCCCTCCTAAATACAAATTTGTACGTCTGTTAGATTGTCTTTTGTTCACTAAGTAAACTACCAGCACAATTAAAAATCGGAAATATGGAATGAATTAAGACCACAAGCTTTGTCTTGGAGCTAAGCAGAGACTGAGCCCCGGCGCGTGAGCGCTGTAGGCACAGCAGCTGTGAGCTGTGCAGTGTTATTGGAAAGCAAGCCAAGGGATTGTGTGTCAGCATCCTATTTCTTCTGGCACACAACACTCTGGTAATTCTGGGAAATGTCTTCTGGGGAAACTTCCCTTAATACTCTCATTTTGAATCCACTAGTATAATGCTATTAGAACATGAAGGCTAAATTTACTTTAATACTTGTTTTATTAACACAATGAAAAAGGACTTACAGATTTTGAAAATGTCATATAAATATCATGATTTCTATTATTCATTGGTTGTATCATGGCTCAGATGTTAACTCTGGAGATCAGGGACTAGGAATATCATGAAGGAAACAGGATTTCCACAAAAATATATCAAAAGTATATAATAAATATACTTTCTCGATTTTTAATTTAAAACTTCAAAGAAACTTTAAACTCAGGTAACAGTGTTCATCTTAGAGGGATTAACCCTATCTATGCAACAAAGTGCCATCAAAATGCCCTGAAAAAGAACAGTCTTCTTCCAGAAACACTTTTGCTTAGGTATATGTACTTTTAGCATCTTGTTGCATAAATCAGTCATGTGTAGGCCACAAGCAGCTGCTCAGGATATGACAATTTTTTTCTCCTATGTGTACAACAAAACTAGCCTATCTTTGTGTTACACCATAAGCAGCATAAACAGAAGATAGTATCAAATCAAGTTTTGTTTAGGTGGCTCAGACCTTATTGGAGATATATATATATATATATATATATATATATATGCATACAAACACACTATATATACACCGTATACCCTGGTTATCATCCACCTCCCAGTTCCTCCATTTAATGAAATATTGTGAGCCTTCTTATTACAATTTAATGTGCCCAAGTCAGAGTATATGCATTTTATATCTCTGCCCTAGTAATAAAAATTTCATGGGGTACATTCTGTGACTTTGCAAGGTGAGAACTTGATTTGATTTCCACTCTAAAGACTAAAAGAAGGTTTGCCAACACTTCAAATACTGAAGTTTGCGTCCAAAAGGTCCTCTACTTTTTAATTATATTATGAGTTAACTTGTCACCAGGCAGTTCAGCAATTAAAATTATGATAGCAAAAAAGTGCATGGTACTCACCAGGGCTCTTTAAATTGCTGGCAATAGAAAAAAAATAAGGAAGATAAATGCAATTTTAACAGTTTTTAATTGGTAAAATGAAAGTAAGTTTTGCACCAGGCAATGGGCATCAAAGACAATGATCATGGATTTGAAAACTCCTAGAAAATCTTTTCAATACTTAGGAGTTCCTTTTCTTATGCCACTTCCTGAGTGTCCTCACTGCTGCTGATTTTCAGTTGCAGAGGATCTCTGAAGTTACCTTTGGGCAGTGACAGTCTTCCTGTCTGATTCCTACCTTCCATGTTGCTCCTGTACTGGGCTAAGCTGCCATGCTGGGGCTGCTGCAGCCTCCTCAGACACCAGAGCACATCCTCATGCTGAGCATTTTGGCAGTGCTTTGTTGCATTGGGCAGGCTGATCCCTCTGAAATGGGCACCATTGGCTCAGTTTAAAGATATTTTGTACCAGTGAAGCTGCGTTCATGAGATGCCTTGGGCTGGTAAAACAAGATCACCTTCACCCCCTTCTTCCATTAATACTCCAACCTTCTTGAAACCTAGTACCAAGGTAGCTGCACTTCTTGAAGGCACAGACACGAAAGAGAGGCAGTATTTATTAAAACACTTGAGCAAAGTAAACAGATTCACTGAGCTAAAGTCAGTCCTAAGATTAATGCCAAAGCCTAGCTGGATTATTGTTCTGTGCTGCTGAAATCTGGAAATCTGGATAATTGTTTATCTAGTTGCCTATATGGAGATATATGTAAACAACTGAAAAAGGCTCTCATTATAAATCAAATTCTCAGACTTAGCTGCTCATCTCTGGGTACTGAGAACTGAACAGTTCTTTTTCAAAACTTCTGGTCACACTTTTACTTAAGAACGATTAGCTTTCTCCCACATTCTTTTGAGTCCTTAATGCCTTCTCCTGTGGAGCAAAACCTGTGTCTGGGTTTTGTAGCTGTGCCAAAATACAGTCAAGACAAAGAACTCAGCCCAAACGTAGAGCTGGTTTGTTGCCAGACAATGTGAGCAGTAAGGAACAAAAGGTTTTCTAAGAGGTTGAGCTGATTCATTAATTTTTTTCCTTCACATCCATACCACATGGGATTACATGGCTTTTGTGAGTTCTGCTGCAGTGTTTTCTTCTTTCAAAGCTTTTCTGTCCCCAGCAGGGTGATGCAAAGCATGCCATGGGCAGGGGCAGCTGGGGGATCTGTATAAACACCCCACTCAGTCCCACTTCCCTAGTTTTGCTGTTTCTTTAATGTTAAGTTAGGCAGAGGCAGAAGGAAACTGCTATTAATAAATGTGGATCCAAATGCTTCTTGACCATAAGTTCAGGCTAACTCCCTCTGACCTTGCTGAAATAACAGGGCTCTGAGCCATGGAGGGGCTTGGTCTGTGTCCAGGGGAGGTTTTGGAAGATGCTTACATTCCTAGTGGATTTTGTTGTTTTTAAGTAGTCATAGTTCAGAGGAGGAAAAAGTGCTGCACATCCACCACAGAAGATTCATACCATGCATTCTGTGTTTTCACAATGCTTGCCAGCCCTGGTGTGTTGGCTGAAGGCATTAACTGGCTCCTCTGTGGCCAAGGGTTTAAAAGCTACAGCTGAAGGTTTTTAAACACACTTGGCTGTAGTGGGTTGGGTCACAAGGGTGATGGCTCAGGGTTGTCTCTTGTGTGTCTGTAATTCTTCCCTTTCTGCTAGTGTGGCTTTATTTGCAACACTTCTTCCACAGGCACCTCTGAAGGCTGCTAAGCTCTCAGAGCAAACAGTTCCCTGAGGGCTTTGAGGGGTTCTTTTGAAGATGAGCCAGGATCAGCCGTGTCACGCAAGTAGATGTTAATGAGGAGAAATTCGGTGACCTCAGAAGTAGGACATCACCAGGTTGTGCTAAGGGACCGTATGCTGGGATCCTTGCAGGAGTCTTGTTAAGTTGATTAACAGTCAGAAAGGTTTTCTGTGGGATGAGGAATATAGTTATGTCAGGCTGTGGGCTTAACTGCAGAGATATAATGAAACTAACATTTTGAATCACAGTAGTGTTGTCTTTTCTTCTGTAAAAAATTACTGTTTACTAAAACATTTAATGATTTTAAAAAAAAGTGGAAAAACCCCTTAAGATCTATTTTTTTCAGTGTAATGATGGGTCAAAAACGTTTTAATCTTAGAAAATTATTTTTAAACCTGTAGAGTATAAACAGAAAAGAATATAACGTGATTGATCTTTTTTTAAGTAAGCATGGTCTTTACATTTGGTTTTGATTTCTTTTTAAAAAGAGAAGTTATAAGAATATTTTCCCTCCTACATGTTCAGTAAGTTTTTTAACTCAGTGTCTATGTGCTGAATAATTTTCATATAAATACAAGTGGGAAAGGCTTTGTTCTTGTTGTCTTTTCTATCTTTTGTCACAACAAAACTTGGATAAACCTCTTATCCTTTCTCCATCCCTGCACTAGTAGCAACAATCAATCTTTTTATGGTTACCCAGGCAGTTTAATTTATCTTTCCTGTCCTTCCCAGTTGCCCAAGCAGACCAATAATCTTTTGTTTACTTGAACTTTGTGTCCTTCTGGACTATGTGAAGGCAACAGCCTCGGGACAGAGTCCAAGGCAAAAGAGTTAAATTGACCCTGTTGCATGACAGCCCCATTCAGAAGTTCACAGCTTAATTAACTATTTCTGTTGCCTAAGAGCCGTTGTCAAGCTCCAGTATCCAAACTGGAAGGAAAAATGTTCAGAGTTATGTATTCCTTCAGACTGAAGCCAAGTTCAGAGACACCAGAAAGCAGGAAGCCCAAGGGAAAACTGAGACTGCTTTGGGGACAGTGAGCTGTTTTGAGGTCTCCATGGGAAGCCTCTCGCCATTTCCCTGCCTGTTGGCCCAGCATCAGCCTTTACTAAGCTCCAAGCCTCCAGATTTAGGCAGAAGCGGCAGATCAGCTGGGAAGCTGTGGGAGTGTTGGTGGTACCAGTTAGCTTCAGCCTACTGCTACTCACAAGTGTGTGCAAGCCTGAGCCCACAACCTGGCCACAGCTGGAATTTGGGATACACCAAGGCAACTGATAAGTTAAAAAAGGTTAAGTTAGCTGGTGCCTGCAAGGGTTGCTGAGCTTTGCCTCTGCACAGGACCATTGAACAGGGATCAATGCTTTTGTTGGAGTTGGGGATGCAAAAACGTAGCTACAGATGTGGAGGGATTACAGTGAATGACATGGGTTTAACTCAGCCACACCTGACAGTTCTTTTGCAACCCAAGCTCTGCTGGAAAAACTCTCCAAACCTGAGCTATGAATCCAACCTTAAATCAAACTCTGACTCCAGATTTAACCAAAAATTTAGCATTAGTGTAACTGAAGTCTTATCAGACTAATAGAAAAGTTGTTATTCTGCAGGTTGTTTGTTTGTTTTTCAAAATTATTTATGGAAAACCTCAGTAATAATAGTACAGTCAAAACTATTGTGCACACATGGTGCAGGCTCTTCCCCTTTCCTCTGGTGTCCCACTCACTCTTCCACTGTTCCTCTGGGCCAATGGCTTTTGCCTGGGGGGAGTGGGTATGGCCAGGCAACAGCATTCAGAATTCTTCAATGGGATAAGTATAGTGAGGGTGGTTGTGGTTTCTTCCTCCGCCTTCTCCTCTAGGATCCACTTAAGATCATACTCGTATTTCCCAACACTTTTTGTGCTTTTTTCTTCCTTCATTGGTCTGCAGTTCAATCTTGCATCTGAGTTTACTATATATGGTACATTTTAGCTATGTTAGAGACTTGTTATCTTCTTTTTATTTTTCCTTTTTTTTTTTTTTTTTGTTAATTTTCATTACTCCTAAGAAGCGTTTTGTTCAGCTTCCAGGCCAGCACTTGTGTTGCTCACCACTGCTGTGCTGGTTATAGCCCTGCAGTGCTCAGCATCAGCCCATGCCCTGTCTCCAACATCCTGTGCCCATGCTCCTCTACAGCACCTCTTAGGATCCCACCTTTGCAGCCTCTTCTCTCATACCAGGCCTGCCTTGCATCATTCTGCAAAGATTGTGAAAGTTTCACTCTCTGCACAAGAGCTGCATGTTGCTCCTCTCTGTGTAAAAGCCATGGTTATGCCCTTGGAAGGCAAGCAATCCAAGTTCACTGTAGCTACTTGGTCGTTACAAAAATGGCTGTAAAAGCAACAAACCAAATCAAGTAAAAGGAAAGCATTGTGCAGGTCTAGGTAAATTCAGGCAAAGCAAAACTTCCATCCCAAAGCTCTACAGAGCCAAAGCAAAGCCTTGTGTCCTGTTACCTGCAGGAGCTGTGCTGGCTTTAAGGGGCTGCAGCATGCAGGGTGTGCTGGACAACCCATTTTTTAAACCTGGGTACTTATGCTGTCCTGAAAAATTATCCCAAACCTAATCCTGGTCTAGGCATCTTGTGTAGCCTTAAGTGCTGAAATATTTTGATACTAATTACAAGGAGCAGACCACAGTTCAGCCCAGTGAACCCTGGCCAGCTCAGTCACTTCCTGCACTGGGCTTTGCAGGGTCTGATACCCAGCTTAAGCCCATGGCTCCACATGCACGTGTTCTCAGGTTCTTCCTGGAGCTCCACCATTCTCTTGGGATGAGCCCCTGACCAGCAAACCATTTCCCATGGGACGGTTGGTGTTGGAGCCCTCACAAGAGAGTGAGTCCAGGCTTGCCCAGAGACTCCAGTAGGTGCCAGCCTGCTGGGCAGCCCCTGGTGCCTTCTCAACATCCCTGAGTTATGGCTCTGTCAGCTCATCCCTTGTCCTGTCCTTGGCACTGGGGCAGTGTTCTCCCATCACGGTGGAGGCCCTGCCTGAAGTCAGACATTCACTGTAGCCTCAGGTCCATGCTTAAAGCCCCAACCCTTTTGGCTGTCCTCTGTCAGGAGCCACCAAATCACGGTGTCCTCAAAGAGAGGCAGAGAGGGCTGGAGCCGTTTTGGAAAATGTTGCCCTCTGTCAGAGGTAGCAACATGAATTTTTCTCTGGCAATACCAGATAATTCTCTTTTCTCTCTGTTTTGGCCGAAGTTCAGCATGGGTCATGTGTGGCATCCCCTTGCCATGTCAACTTTGTAAAGAAGCATGAGACCCTTTCTGGGTTTGATCACCAAGTTTTTGCAGACAGAAAATTTTAATATGGTTGGGCAAGAGGGAAAAATTCGTCAATTTCATAACAATCTTAGCTATTGTTTCAGTAACTTGTATTCTTAACTTTATCCCATTTCATTTCTTGATCAACCCAATTTCTAAGTGGGGCATATTTTGGTAAAATTATGACTGATGCTGCATTTTGTGGTTTTAGGTTTAGGAAGCTAGAGACTGAGCACAGGACAAATGCTTTGATGGCTCATAGCTGAATTCGGATGTCCCAAGCGGAAAATGGAATGCAAACAGCTTGAGGACAGTATGGCGCAGTCTGAGCTAAGGCTAGGGTTAGGTTCAGATGACGGGCTGCCTTTATTCAGGTAAATAAGAAATGAGGCCTTGTTAAAGGACGGGTTTAGGATCAGGCTTCTCAGTGTAGTGATGTGTTGATGTGCTGATATTCTGTCTGGAAGGCAGGACAAGAGGAGCTGATTGCAATTCCAGTTCACAAGAGGCCCAGGCTAGCAGCGAGAAGCCAGCTGGGGTTACAGGAGTGACTTTCCTGGTTTGTGGTCATCTCATCATGGAGCTGTCTCACTTGACCACTGCTCCATGGAGTGAGGACTCCAAGGGGTGCTGTGTCAGTGGGCAGTGGCCTCCTTGGATATACTCATTCTCTGCAGGTAGTCTGGCTGCTGCTGTGGGTGTAGTGCCACCCACACCCCCTGAGATGAACAGAGCTGCCTGGACTAGGTCTGTGCAGTGGGAGCCTGGGCCTTGATCTTTTATTTCCTGCTACAGATGTGCTGTTGCTAAGGGTATTAGAAGCCAGACAAAAGTATTACCCAATGTCCAAAACTAAGTGTCCTAAAACCCATGCCTAAGTGCTGCCTCTAAGTATCCACAAAAAACCTTTCCCATCTGACTTCAGTTTTCTGAATGGCTGCAGTAGCATCTATATGTGTTTCCAGAGAACTCCCAGGAATTAACCAGGCTGAGCAGATTGACACCTGGGTTATAGGAACCATAAAATACATGTTTTTCTGTGTAAAGTCCCTGACGGCATGATCTAGTATAGCCTTGGTATAAGCTTGGCTCAACTGGGTATAAATTTGGCTGAGCTTTTCTTCTAAGTAATGAGAGGCCGGTAAAGGGAGGAGAAATCTGAGGAAATCCCTCATTTGGGGAAAAAATTCTCTAATGCATACTGCTGATCCTAATAGCTCTGAAAGACAGGGACTGGTGGATTTAGCCCCATTCTGCTGGAGGTGTCAGCTTTGTGCCAGGTTGGTATATAGGCCAGTTTACTAATCAGCACATTAATACAAGCCCATCTTCATAGTTGATAATTTTGCAGTGGCCATGACTGTGATGGATGAAGAACAGAGACAGGACCATGTCTCCATGGGCTCAGCAATCTCCACTGGTGAACAGAAAGACCTTTAGGAGGATAAAGAACATCTGAAATTACTTTGACGTAAGTTACAGTAGCCGTTGTTTTCCAGTCTCATCCTATATTTTACTTGGATCCTACCTATCTGAAAAAATTAACATATCTATTCAATATTTTGTGTGTTTAATGTTAATTCAATGTTTTGTGTGTTTAGTTTCTTCTCAAAACAATTATATTTTAAGTAATTATATTTTTAATGTGAAGTATCAACATTTTGCATAGCTTTCCAAAATAGATGTGGAACTGATCAAATGCCACATTTTGAAACTTATCTTGAAACAAACATATGTTTTCACCAACTGATTTTATTATTTTGCTTACTGATAACTCTGAGGTGGTGAAAAAGACTTTTTTCCCCAGGTAATTTATTAAAAAGCCTATCTAATTGCTTTTATTACTCTCTGAAAAGGTTCATCATTGAAAAAGTGCAAGAGTTCAGTCCTGCCAATAAAACTTTGGATTGTTTGATTGCCAGGACCTATTAATCAGTAAATGAAGTGTTTTAGCATCTGTGGGTGAGAGGGAACCTAAAAGGAGATGTCTTGATACAATTTAAAGTTTAACCCTTAAATTGCCTGCAATGTAATTAATTTTTTCACCTAAGGGGGAAAATATCTATGATTTTTTGTGATATTAGGGGGAGAGTAAAACACTGGAATTGAAAAAGCAAAATTAATCATCAGAGCAGTTGGTCAAAATTGAAGCCCAGGTCTGGGTCTAGTGAATGGAATGAAGTATTTATGCTTTTGCATGATCCTTTCCACTAGTGTCCTTAATTTATTTTGCAGATAAACCCCAAAAGGTTAAGTCCTTAAGCTGTCTTTGCTCTAGATGAAAGCCACTTGTTTGTTGTGGAAAGAGCATATATCTCCATCCTTGGAGATAATCAGAACTTGACTAGACATGACCCTGAGCGATCCGATCTAATTTTAACATTGACTCTAACTTCAAGGTTGGCCCTGCTTTGAGCAGGGATCAGACCAGATGAGATCAGGAGGATCCTTCTGACTGAGGTTCCTCTGTGAGTTTGTGAACATGTGTACATGTGTATGCAAACAATACTGAAAGAGCTTACTCCTTGGCTCCAGGCTAAGGATATAAGTTTCATACCTAAAGCATCACTGTGAAATTTGTCATAGGGCACTTTGCTAAATCAGTGAGTAGAGAAAATTATTTATCTTGCTATTCTTTAAATTTTAAATTCTGAATTCAATTCTAA
Organism: Geospiza fortis; assembly: GCF_000277835.1. Lineage (NCBI taxonomy): Eukaryota > Metazoa > Chordata > Aves > Passeriformes > Thraupidae > Geospiza > Geospiza fortis. The sequence continues at coordinate 10,279,437 of NW_005054311.1, forward strand.
AGCACTGAAAGCAATTAAATCAAATACAGAGCAGCCAACCCATGTGAATAAAAGGCCACTATTCTAAGATTTCTGCAAGTTAAATTCCTTTTTCCCAAGATACTTATTTTTCGGAGGGAAAAATCAAGAAACAGTCCTGAAATATTTTTTTTTAATTTCTCACTCCAAAATACGGAAACTTAGAAATCCTTCTTGCCTGCGCAGCAAAAAGTGACAGCAACAAGACAGAGGTGGTGGCCTAAGACAGTGTGGAGGCAGTTTGTTGGTGTCTCCACCAGTGTGACCTCATCAACTCTTGCTGGTTACCTGACTACAATCTCCCTATTATTTTATTTTCCTCCCTCTTTTCCTGTTCTCATTCCTCTTGTTCTTCTCTCTGCTAGCTGCTGTTATCTAGGAATAGAACTTAAAACCCATCTAAGCCATTTTTAAATGGCCATAATAGGTCTGCTGAAGTATTTGTTCATAGGAGATGAAACACCGTTAGGAGACAAAGCCCCCTAGGACATATAATGTATTACTGCATGTTGTTTTTTCAACATGCAAACACAGAGCCCCAGGTTTTTTTTCTGTTCCAAAACTCCAGTTTTTTTGGAACAGAATGAGAAACTTTGGAAGTTGGATGGATTTTGACAGCTGTTAGAAACTGGAATTACAGCAAGTGTTTCTTCAGTCTGATCTCTGAGGGTTTAATGAGGCTTAGGTTCAGGCAGTCATCTGTGAAGCCTGAAAATTTTGCAATCTAATCCTCAACTGCATTCAAAGAAAGTTGTGTAAGGAGATGAAAATGACTTTGCAGTGGGTTAAAGGAACAATATAATTGGGAAATTATATAGAAGCCTGATCAGAATTTAGGGTGATCCCAGTATAAGTCAATGTAACTCTGTGTCAATCCAAAGATTTATTCCATCTTTCAGCATCTGTGAGTAGGATGAGCAGCAAAGTAGTTACTGGTGTGTAGTACTGTAACAGAGAGGAAAGCAAAGCAAAACAAAAGCCCTGAAAGCATGGATGGAAAAGTAAGGATTTGTCCATCAAGAAATCACTCAGAAATCTCTATTATTTCTTTCATTCATAGCATCAAGTTCAGGATTTGAAATATCTTGATAATTTGATTAAATATTTGAAGATTAAGGAACACAGAACTATTTAAAAAGGGGAAAAAAGTAAGAATTGATTTGTGGCAACTCTCCCATTAAAAGTGAGTATTTGACTGAATACTTAATTAATGCCAGATACATATGCAATATTTATTTCTGTAGCGCTTCACCTCAGAAAGTCACTGTAAAAACAGTGTAAATGGTGTTTCAGGAGACAGAAGTCAAAATTATCTTGAAATTAAACATTTACACTAGAAATTCTCTCACTGACTCACTTCTAACTTTGACTTGCACCAAATTAAGTCAAAGGTAAAATGTACTATAAATCCCAAAGAGACAGCACTGAAAATCAGGTTTGCTCCCTTGTTAGCATTTCTCTTTCATTTCTGTCTTTGTCATAGGAATGTAGATCACCCTCAGGGATGTGAGGGCTGGAACAGGGCCTGGGTCAGGTGCTGACTTTTGCATCCCAGCTGAAACCTGTTGCACATTTTGCAGCTCTAGAGAACAATGTGCCTACCAGCATTGCTGAGAAGAGCCCTGTAATGATTTCCCTCTAGTGATGAAATATGTCAACTACAGATTATTCTACATATCTAAAGTGCTGGCACAGTACAAGTAGTTGTTTCTTCATTCTTTGGAACAGACACTTTGGGAGGGGAAGAATAGAGAAGCTTATTGTTGTCTGGAACTCTATGAAGTCAAAGTTAAAATAACAGCACCCTTTACCATGAAAAAAAATCCCAGCAATCGAACAAACCAAACCAAACCAACAAATCAAGCAAAAAAACTCCCAAAACCCAAACTACCCAAACAAAACAAACCAAACAAAAACAAAGCCAGAAAAAAACCCAATCCAAAACAAATCCACACATCAACCATCAAAAAAATCTACCCTCAAAGTAACTCTTTAATATCAGAAACAAAGTTTTGCACTAAATACATCTCTACATTTAGTTTGGTATTCTGGATAGAAAATGGCTACCACTTAAACTGAGTATCATACCTAGGCACAAAACGCCTTAACCAACCTTTTACTATTTTTTTAAGAACTGCCACTTTTGGCATCAGAATTCTGTATTATTCCCCCTGAATAATTATGAAATTATTGGCTATTGTCAAATGAATTTGGCAGTGGGAAAAAAGGTTTTGGAATACTAAGTTTGACACTATTTGTAAAAACAACTAGATAGCTACAAAGGAAAATTCATTAAAGAATACCCTGAAGAGCATCAGAGCACTAGTAGAGTCTGTGTGGACACAGAATGCCTGTGGGAGGCTGGCATGGAGAGAAGCCAGCCACACTTTCACTGGTGTCTCTCACCAGATTAGAGAGCAGCTAATTTACACCCAGCTCAAGGTGATTTTCCTGGCCACAAGAAGATGTGAGCAGAGGGGAACAAGGCTAGAATTAAAAAATGTTGAGAAATTTGAGATAGGGATGACTTTTATCACAGTGATAAAAGTGGTACAGTTGGGCAGGAGTCACTGTGTATTGTCACTGCACAGGGGAGGATCAGAGGACATTTGGGGACTGCAGGTCCAGCTGTGCTGCAGTGACATCTCAAGGACATGAAGCAGTGGAAGAGCCTGCATGGATGGTTGTGGAGCTAAAACAGCCAAAAGTCTTCAGGTTAGGCAATTTATTTTTACATGTAATTTTCCCTGGCCTTGATGCAGCACCTAGACTCTCTGACCTCTTTAGTTCTTTTACTGCCTTATGGCTGCACAAATTATATTTCCTGGGGTTAAATCACACAGTTTGCTGCCTGAGGATGAGGTGATGGCATTGGGATCACAGAGTTTTTCATGTAAACAGCCAATCAAAAATGAAACATAAAGAAATGGGGCCTCTCTAGTCCTAGTTAATCTGACAAATGCAGAGAACTGGGTGGCTACATGAGTCAGTACCAAAATTTTTAATAAGTTAAGTTCTGAATTGGTCACAATTTATTAAAGCTGAATTGACAGCTTGATTTGCATAAATGGCTCATATCCTGGTTAAAACCACTTTCTTATATGTTACCCTTAGTTTTGCAGGAAAGGCTTGATGCAAAGTGCTAAACTGAGGTGAACTGTGGCAAATTTTTGGTTGATCCTACTTGTACAGTCACATACCTCTGACAACCCCTGCCCTGTGTCTGTGTCCATCAGTGTTGGAACCCAGGAAATTCCTCTGGCTGCCCTGGAGGACTCGAGACCCTTCCAAGGGGCTCAGAGACCTTGGCACTGAGCCCAAGACCCCTGTGCCTTTGATTCAGCCCTTGGAAAAAACAATTACCAACCTTATATGAAGATCTGCAAGCCACAAAAGTCTAAGTAGAATAATAATTAGTTTGTCACGGGGTGGAAAAATAGATTTTTTGGGGTTTTTAGAATGGGGGTTCAGGGGGCAAGATGGAGGAATCTAGGCGTGTCCAGCTTTTCTCCTTCTTCTTCTTGGCCTCCATCTTCTGCTGGGATGTTGGCACTTTTAGATTGGTTTAGAGTAGAAGCTCGCTGTCTAACATTGGTGATAGGTATTGGAAAGTAATTGTAAATAATGTACACATAGTTTTTAGTATAAAAAGATATCACCCTGCAGGGGAGGCAGAGTGCCTCTGACTGTGAATTCAAACTAAAATTGAATTAATTTGGTTTGGTAGCTTGGCAGGTCAGGAGAAGGAATTTTCTAGATAAGATACAATGAACAACCCTGAGACTGAGAAATGAAGAGCTCTGACTCCTTCTTTGACCGCCAGGCTGGGAAAAGAGACTCTCTAACATATCTCAGGGTCACTCTGACCAGCTAGAGATCCCGAGACATCAGATGACCTAAGATATGGGGACAGGGAGGGGCAGAAAGGATAAGATGCATTTAAATAGTCATTGGGGACACAGTTTTGGAGGGTTGCATTGCCATAATCTGCAGCTTTGGTAAGGGAGTTTCATGCCCTTGTGTCCAGCTTCTTGGAGGGGGAAGGACCCCACTGCCTTCAGCCATCCAGGCTGTGGATGCACAGATGAAATTTGATGTGTGTGAGATAACCATTAATAGTTTAGGCGTCCTGGTGTTGATGATCCCCAGTTTTTCCAGATTCAACTGGACAACTGAATGGTGTTGTGAGCTTGTGGCTAAGCCCTGGGCTAGCATAGTTTCTGTCCTTCTTATCTTCCATACCTGTCTCTTATCCTTTTGTTTTTGCTTTCCTGATCGCCTTTTAAACTTCCCTCTTATATCTCTTTCCCCATCTCCCCCTATCTCCACTCAGATAAACAGCCTGCCCTGAATCACTTTTTCCTCACTGCTCCCAGTTTTCTGCATCTCACCTCAACTTTGCTATTGGTGACATCCTTAGCCTTGGAGGGCATTACCAAAGTGGATCCCCAGGTCCTGGGAGGTACAATGTGGCCAAAAGTCCCAGCACAACCTTCAGCTGTTATGTCTTTCCCTTGCTCACACACCTTCCCCTCAGGTCCCTGTGAAACCCAGTTTCTCCACTGTCATCTGTCAGCACCAGCAATTTCTCCATGTCCTGCTGAGAGAGATAGCATCAGCTCAGGCCAGGAACCAGCTGTCTACCTGCAGCCATTAGAAATCATCTCTTTTCTTCCCTCCAGCTTGCTCCTTAAGTCATCTGCCTCTCCCTCTGCCCCTGTCTTCCTCCCCACATATTTTACTCTTATTATTTAATGTGTTTTTCTTCAGAGAATATTCAGCATGTGCAGAAAGACAGTGTTAACAAATATTTTAAAAGATGGAAGAAGCAAGGACATTATAGTTGCCACATACTCTGCATATCCTGTGTACTGTGGTCATCACAATTGGAAGAAACCCCCACCATCCTGTTAATTTTAAATTTTAGTCTCAGTGGTCATGAGAGATCTATGTTAACACATAACACTCACAGCAAAAATGTCTCCCAAAGCTGGCAGGCTGCAGAATCTGAAAAATAATCAGTATCACTTTAGCAAGACCTGCAAGTCACTAAATATTTGAACAAGTTTCTCTGAGGATTTTAATTATATTTGAAGACCAATTCTCCTTTTGCACATGACAACAAGAATGGTGTCTTCTGTGCCAGTAAATTTGCATCTAGGCTATATTTGAAATCAATTATGCATATTTTAGAAATTAAAATAAATTATTTCTTTGTTTTAGAGTTAGCATCACAATACTGATGTAAAATAACCCACCCATAATTAGATCTTTTACCTTCCCTCTAATGAGATCACATCTCTAAATGTTAATTTTGGATATATTGCCAATACAAAACTTAAGTGCACCTCACTTTTTTTCAACAGCACATTAACTATGCATCTTCTCAGTTTTACTTGAAGTGACTGGGGATTTTTGTCTTAAAAATTCCCTACTGTAGGCAAGACTCATAAACTAAGATGCTCACAACAAATTATTTTTCTACTGCAAACGCACTTGGGACAAGAATCGTTGTTACTTGTAACCAGGAAGCCAGTCAGCAACACTCAAGCCACTTCATATTTTTCAGTATAGTTTAAATGTCTTAATAAAAAGTAGGATACAATTGCTGGTGCTGAACAATGGAAACCTTTTCTCCTGTGGGAACTTAATTAATGAAGATTAAAAAAAAAAGAAAAAAATCCCAACAAACGCCCCCCTAATTTGACAGCTCTCTGGCAGGCTTTGCAGGGCTGGCTGTGTAAGAACTGTTTGACCTGCTGTAAACTCAGCAGATCCAAAACACATCTGAGAGACAGGGGAGGTACCAAGCTTCATTCTCACTCTTGCTTAAAACCTATCTGTTCAAACTTACATCTTCAAGTACATATAAACCCTCATTTAAAGAAATAAAAAGAATTTAAGTGGATTTTGGCCAAATTAACTTTTTTACTGAATGGTACCCAAAATACCTATTTTGGTATTTTGTAGTTACCTTTCTGTAACTACATCTATGCAATGCTGCATGATTTCAGTCTCTTTAAGGCACGAATTGTTCTCCTATAGACATTTTGACTTAAGGCTCCTTAAACCAGGAAAGTTGGATCAACTCCTAAGTACTTTACAGCTTTATATTTCAGCAGCAAGATGTCAAAGCAGCTTTGCTTGGTACATTGACTAACTCCTGTGTCAGGGAACAAGAACAGACCACAAAGGCTTTAGATAAATACAAGAAGAAAGCTGTAAAATGTGTTCAGTGGATGTTTATTTACCTGTGTCAGAGTACTACAAGACAAGGCATACACAACTGTAAAATCCAGCAGCTCCAATAGATAAGTAGCATGTCACTGCATGTCATGCTGCTCAGGAATCAGAGATGTTTTGGGAGACTGTGAACACATCACATGTGTTTTGGAGGAGAGTCTAAAACACTACCGTGCTGAAATTTCCCAAAAGCATTAATCATCAGCCAAGGTTTAGGATCCAAAGTGCAAAACTCATTC
>NW_005054311.1:10286025-10286847 GCF_000277835.1 Geospiza fortis
ATTCCTGCTAATTAAGCTGAGAAAGGGAGCAGAATCCATGAGGCAAGCACATAATGCTCTTATGGCAAAAAAAGGTGCTATCAATTTTCTGCTAGTAATACACAAAGAAATATGTTTCCATGCTCCATCAATCATGTACAAAAAGAGGCCAGTAATTTTTCTTCTTTGGGATTTATTCTCTTCTGAAACCGTCATCCCAGGCCTTGGCAGGAGCTCAGAATGAACTAGGGTAAGCCATCACCTCCCAGGGATATGGATGAGAAAAATACCATCAAACTTTCTTTCCAGTATGGCAGCAGATACTGCAGCAGTTCAGTGACACAAATGGCCTGTTTATAAGCTGCTGATCAATATGAGCTAATGGTGATTTTGGAGTGTTTCCTCTAAAACCCAGAGGGAAAACAGTCTGTACCTGTAGATGAAAAATGTTTAAAGTAACAACAATAAAAATACATGTAGGGTTTAGTAGCAAGAATGAGTTGCCCTTAATAGTGGTACCTCATTTTCATACACATAAAGCATATTTGTAACAATTTTTTACCATATCAGAAGTTGATATCCTAGATGAAACCAAGGCAAGCAGTGAGGTTGCTGACATTTGCAGAAGACAGATTCTAATGTCTGTTCCATACCGTGTATGTTCTAGACAAGGTACACAACAGCACTGTTGTTGTGCAGTTCCCTTCAGGTTTCTGCAGGAAATCTCTCTTGCAGCCTTGGAAAGTACTTATTTTACAACATTGCTGTGGCCTTTGCTATTGCAGCTGATGATCTACTGATTAATTTTAAATTAGTAGAATTTAAAAGCAAAATGTTCTTTCC
>NW_005054311.1:10286908-10309786 GCF_000277835.1 Geospiza fortis
TCCCTATTAAACATGGCAGTTAATAATATGGTATGTGATGACAAATTTTGTAAGGGTAATTTTGGGTGAAGGATAATTCGCCTGCATTCAGAGGTTGTTTAACAACTTTCCTTCTGATGGTAAAAAATATTTATATTGATATATAAAATATATATCAAGGGCATTTCTCTGCCCTTGTTTATTAGTTCCTTCAGGAAAAAGATGATCCTGTTTTACAACTCTGGAAAATCCCTAGCTGTTGTTTATAAACAATCTGCAAATATTTCACTTTCAACACAATTCCCTTTCATTTATTTTCATTTACCATTTGTTTGGTATTGGCAGTGGTGGCTGTGGGTGTGGGATGTGTTAGCTTCAGATTACTTTCATAAGAGTAGTCTGTCTCTCCCATGACTTCTCAGGTCCAGAAGCAGTTTGCAATATCAGGATACAGTGGCAGCTGAAAGGGTGGGTGTGTGTGCACTGGCTTTCCATAACAAACCTTCTGTCGTGCAAACACAGCAAAAGGTCTCTGGGTTTAAAATTCTTGGCAACCTGTGCAGCTAAATACACACTGAGAACAGATGCTCAGGAGAGACTGAGTAATTGCTGTGGCTAGTGCCTGCAGAGCAGAGAAGTGGGGTATGGAGATGAGTATGATAACCTGATGTGTGCGTGGGCAAGTCCCACACATTTCCAGATTTTGTTGTGGGGCTACATATCCTGGTGAGTGCACAGATGTGTTGGGGAGCTTTGCATATGTTTCTCTGACATAGTTCTGTTGTGCTGGCCTTGTGCTGTCCTGCGGGTGCTTTACCCATAAATATGAGTTTAGCCAATGGAGGTCTAGGCACTGAGGTCAAAGGCAGTATGAACAAGAGAGCAAAAGTCAGCAATGAAACTATGACAGGGTGCAGCAATGGTGATTTGAATCACAGGCATTCAGGTAGTCTGGCCTATGAATTTAGGAAACATTGTAGGTTGTCCTCCCTGCACTGTGCAAAAGTGAGAGATCCCATACAGGGTCAGCATGGGCTTTTGGGCAAAGCTGAAGCAAAGCTGTTGAGCACAGTTTCTGTGGGTGCTGATGACTTAAACTGAAGTAAATTATTTTTTTAACAGAGCTTTTGTCTATACAGTATGAAGTGTTTGTGGGCTGAGGGAGCATGATATCTGGCCTGAGCCAGAACATACTGCTTCAAATGTCTCAGCTATTGCAGATACCTCTCCAGTGCCATGCTGTAAAGATATATCCTTAATTTTTCATGCTGCCACAATAATCCTGGAAGGATAGGCCTTCAGCACATATGTGTCTTTTGCTCTTTCTAACCCTTATTTGAGTGTACAGAAGTGGGGCTGACTAGTTGCTGCAACTTTCTGCATGAACATGTTTCAGTGAAACACCACTTTACATTTGCTAAACACTCTGCTCCTGTGCTCTAGTAGCAAAGCTAAGCAATTCTTACAAGTGTTTAATCATAGAGGGGTAGGGTATTCCCAGGTACTACTTTGGAAAATAGACATTACACATCCGCCACAATTGTAAATAAAATATTGAAATGTATGTATAAAACTAATTAGATGTCTGCTCAGTAATTGGTAGTGTAGAGTTTTCATTTATTATAACTGCCAAGTGGAAGACGAAGTAAAAAGGCTAATCTGAGTGAGCCCCCTAGTAATGAACCCCATTACAATATTGTTTTTTATAATGCTGTCACCTAATAAGTTTCAATCTCTGTGTAGTTATACAATGCCTATCAAGATACTCAGACGGTGAGAGGAGATTGAATTTAATCTTTTTCTGGTGGCCTCTAAGGATCCTGGAGCCAGCAGGAGACCAGCAGCAGGAGACCAAACACTTCACTTTCCTGCACACTCCCCTTTCCCTCTGCCTTGCAGAGGTACGCAGCATCACAGATAAGGGCAAGTGACTGCTGGCTGCGTGGGTTTCTTGTGGAAACCAATAGCAGTTAAAGTTGTGGGTGTAAAAAATTGTGTTGGTGAAAATACTCCAGTTTTAGTAAAGTATTTACTAATTGAAAAGATGGATGACTGTATTTCAGGAAATTAGCAGGGGACTGTACAAGAGCTAAAAGCTACTGTGATTCCCTTTAATAGTCTTAACATTTTCTCCTTACTGGCTAAGAATTGCATTAAGAACTATTGCATAGCTTCTATATTCACTATATGGTCATTTAAACTAGTATACACTTTCTTTTGAATTTTGTGATGATACACTAAAATATTTTGCAGCTACACTAGAAAAAAGGCGAGTGTCTTGAGCTAATAGGCTATTTCTGCTTTACTGGAACAACAAAGAAAGATTAAAAGTTGTTAACTCTCAATAGTTACTATTGCTTCATGTGTATGTTCTTTATGGTTATTGCGCAATGTAACACAATTTTATTATTATGCTTCCAGTACACAACATGTACTGCACAGCCAGTGCAGCTATCGTAAATTCTTCTGTGTTATTCAGAATCAGTGCCTGCAGGCTGACCTGCCAGGATGAATTCCAGGGAAGTCAGCATTTAAATATCTGGGAACATCCATCCAATCAGCAATAGCTCAGTTAATTCAGTAGGATTTTTGCCATGACCTACTGATTCTGTGGTAATACCCATAGGCTCTGAAGGACATTTTTTTCAGTTCTCAGAAACCATGAAGCATATCCAACCCAACAGCTCATTCCACTGCCTGCTGTAGCCACTTCATCGCTATGTTAATCTAACAAAAATTTGTGTTGAATCTGTTTCCTGCTCACACACAAAGATTTTGAGTTATTTGGCTTCAGCCAGAGTTAATATCCTCTTAGGGGCTGTGTGAATTTGGTATGAGTCATAGTTGGTTGACATATGGCACTGGAAAAAAAATCTCTAGAAATCTAGCCAAATTTGCTGGTTATCAGGGAAAGCTGGTAAACTTGTGAGCATTGTTTGGAAGTTATTCTTCCCATCTTATAGTATGTCACTGAAGCTATGCAAAAAGTGATGCATGATGTACACAAAAGCGCTATGAAAACTTATACCTGCTCTTTGTAAAGATCAGCTGAACAACTTAGGTTATGAATATAGAAAAAAAAATGATATTGTTCAGGGAAAAAAAACCAAAGAAATTGCATTTCCAGCTACTTTTCATCTATGTTTCATTCAGGTTAAAATATTTGTCATTGCAACACTATAACAATGTAGTGGGAAGCATTAGATAACCACAAAACAGTTTTGAAGCAAAGTCATAATTCACAGGACTGATTTTTATGTGGTGATCAATCCCCCTCAAAATGCAGCATCAGCAGATCTGAGGCAGCAAATATCACTGTGTAGGGTTGTTATGATCCCTTCTGCTGTCATTAAACTCAAACCTTCTTCTGAATGTTATAAATTCTAAAGAAACAACCAAAGGGAAGAGACTTCTCCATTTCCAGTGAAGTGAGCTTATATCTTCTGTGCTTCTACCTGAAGTAAGAAGCCTTGCTTTACTTTTTTTTAGGAGTTGTATACAATTTTCCAGTGTCCACCAAGACATACATGTTTCATGGCCAACACATGTGACTAGGAACTCTTAGAGGAACCACAACAGTGAAGATTAAACAATTAAATTATACTTTCAGATGTAAATAACCCTCATCTTATCTAGCAAGAGTTCTGACAGAAAAAAGAAAGACTTAAAAGTATCTAATATAGATACTTTTATAGATACTCCTTTATTTTCTTGTCTACTCCTTGAATTTGATTAGAAACAGGTAATAAAATTTTCTTTCCCTTTAGTTTATAGGCTTTTACTTGCAGTCCTACTTTTTTAAAACAGATGCACATAAATCTTCAATTTCTAGAGTCAAGTGATTTATCCAAGATTCTCAATTTATGACTTTGTAGGTTTTGTGACTGTGATGAAAATCAGAGCATATTGGTATGTAATTCAAAGCCTAAATAGATCAATAAGGAAAAGGATTAGAAATGTTTTTCAAGAGCCTTAAGCCATGATTAGTAAATAGGCAGTGTTTGGTTGTGATACAACAAAACAACCACTTCATAAAAGGTGTGGTTGATAAAGCTCCATTTTCCTAACAGTATAATGTTTTTTCCAAGTCTTAAATTCTGGGGTTGTAAAAATCTAGAAATGTCCTTTGAAATGTAACATTTATTCCTTTTGAAGAATCTTTCTTTTTGGAGTTTTCATTGAAAACTGAAGACAAGAAGAATTCTTATATGCATCATGTCTCAAGGAGTCATCAGTGACCCAAGGAAGACAGAAAGACATATAGGGACACAAGGATTTTTGGAATAGGTAAGGTTGGACCTCAGAATTCTACTAACACTTTCAAAATCTCAGGAGAGCAGATAATGAGAGATCCATTTATATTTATTAAAAAGGTTACTGAATTACTCATCTTCTAGAGTAGATAGAAAATAGAAACTTTTAGAAGTTTTATATTTCACAGTTCTTCACTAAGTTCTGAAGTGCTAATCAGAGGTAATAACTGTGAAAATAATAATGTAAATATTGATAATTTTAATAGCCACCAAGAATATTATTTACAGAAGCCTGAAAATAAGTTTCACAGGCCACAGAAGTTCAGGTAGTAGCAGAAAGACAAATAGTTATATCACTGAAACAATTGATGAACATACATTTTTATATATGAGCACATCAGCTGCTGAGTATTACCATTGGTTACCCATGCAGGGAAGGTTGGCTCTTACCAGTGTTGCATGGAAGTAGCAACAGGGCAAGTAGTAACAGAGCAGAAGACAGAGAAAAGTGGGAAAACCAGTTACTCAGGGTGTGTGTTAGTCGATTTCAAATTTAGACTGAGAATGTTCATAGCCTTCAGCATCGGTGGATGAAGAATTCATTAACACCTACAGCATACAACTGCTGCTGCTCATGAAGGATAAATGCTGAATATGGCAGGAGCTGTTTCCAGTAAAGCGATTAATTGTACTTTTGTTGATCACTCAATTGCAGACTGGCACCAGGAGGACCAAAAAGACAGAACCTGGCAGAATATGATAAAAATTTTATGAAATAAAAAGTCTAATTCTTTACTCTCAAGTAAATTCTCTCTAATACCTGTATTTGTACATCTTGTCCTAGCTTGAGTGGGGATCTTGGACACGGTGACCTCCAGAGGTCCCTTCCAACCTTAACTGTCATCCCAGAGCCTTTCCCTTCAGTGACAAGAGTCAAGAAATTCCAGCCCCAGAGAAGCCCTTGGAAGAGCTGAGTTGCTCCACTGGCACTCAGGAGCTCACCAGGGCTCCCCCACTGTAGTGTGGGGCTGCCTATTTTCCATGTGTCCATCTTTAGTACACTAGCCCCATATCACACATTGACCCTGAGGTTCAAACCCACTTCCAGCACTTCCAGCTCCTCTAATCAGCTGTGCAGGGCTTTGTAGAATCCTTGGTGCCCACTTTGGGACCAGACATACCAGGAATAGTGCCAGGGATTTCAGCAGCACTGAACGTTGCCCAGATTTTCTGACACCTCCTAAAGGCACATGCTGAAGGCAAGGCTAATCCTCCTGCTGTCTGGTGAAGATCACGGTGCTTTGGAGGCTTGGAGGCTCCATCTCTCCTCTCAGGTCCCTCCTGACAACCAACCACAGTTTTCCCCAGGCATCTCACCCCAGGTGGCTTGGAAGCTGGGGATTTGCTGAGGAGATCCATGTGGGCTTCCCCCACAGCTCTCTGGGCTTTTCTCTCCTCCTCTTTTCTCAGCACCAGAAAAGCTCCAGCACTCTGCATGACTCTCTTGGCAGGACACGGCATTGGGCACCATCGAGCCAAACCTGCAGGAGCAAGGAACAGAAGCATGAGCCACAGGCAGGCCTGGAGGAGCCATCAGTGCCCCCTCTCCCTGGAAGATATTGAGGACTCAGACTGTGTGCCCTTCTGGCTCCATGGGTTCTGCTCTGCCTGCGTCCAGCACTGGGCCAGACTGGGTGCCATGTGCCCACTCTGCAGGCTGCCATTCCAGCTGCTCCTGTGCTCAGTGCCAGCAGACAGCCCCTGTAAAGAGTACATGGCCCCTCACAGCACCACTGCCACAGCACCAGGCCTGGAGGGGAGGCACAGTGCCCAGCTGGAAGCTGCACTGGCAGAGTACATTGGTCAGCTTGGTGTTTTACTGGCTCTTGACCTTAACAAACATTCAGATGCTTTCCAAGGGTTGATTTTTAAAAAATTTTCAACACCAGGGACCCACCCACTCTAGGCAATGTTTTCCAACAGTGTGTGGCAGTGAGCTGCCCCCAGGCTGGGTATTTTTCAAACTGAGAACGAGCATTAGGAGCAGGGAGGTTGCTCCTCTGTCTGCCACCAGTAGGCACATACTGGGGAGAGCACAGTACATGGTTCTGACTGAACTTATCTGGCTCCTTGAATTCCTTAAAAGCGTCATTCCCATAACTGCATCCAAAAAGATATAGCATTCCATTGGGTTCTTCACTTCTTTGCTTAGCTCCACTATTTTGTATCTTGCAGTATTTTTATGTTGTGTAATAGCTGTGGACACAGAATGCCATGAAGCTAAAACAGACACTAAGACAAGAATCAGGTTTACTCAGATATCCTAGAAACACTATGTCATTTTAATTCTATCCCTAAAATCACTCTGAAATGGATGTGTAGTCCAAAGCAGTCACAGTATAACCCCTCTTTCTCCCACCACTCACCATAAGTCAGAAGATGGCTATAACGCTTTTTACAGCTTGAAGGAACGACACAAAGCCACATTTAAATTTTGTTGTGACAGACCAGGCGAGACAAAGAGCATGTCTCCAGCATCTTACTGCACCTGGCTCTTCTCTGATGTCATTTTCTGACACTTGTTTTATAGCTGTTCAGCACTGTTATTGCCCTCCAATTCACAGAAAAGTTATTCCCTGCTGCTGGCTATAAATGCTGTAGGAAAGGGTGAGATGCTGGAGAAAGGCTATTTACAAAGCTCCAGGGGATCTCCTGCTGCCCAGCAGGACATCCACATGGGTATGACCCAGCAGCATGGGGCATGGTCACCCTGAGGTGCTTGGGCTTGAGTGCCCCAAGGCATTTGGTAGCGGCCCAGTTCCGGGTGCTGGGGAATAACCACAGGCAGGAGGCTTTGGCCTTGGTCTGTGCAAAGCAGAAAAGTGCAATCATCACTTCTTTATTTATTGGAAATGTTTGCCTGGATTTTCATGGGAATAAAAGTGTAGATTTCTGCTGCGCAAACTGTATGCAGGAAAATTCAAATACCCACATCAAATCTGAGGTTGCTGGAGCTGGTAGAAGGTATTGGTACTTTACATCAGGCAGAAGAAAAACAGTGACACATTTTTTGCTCAGCCTTGGCCCCAGAAATGGGCAAACTATCTTGACTGAAGCTTTTGGAGTGTGGGGGAAGATCAACTGATAACAGATGCTCATTGTGTAAAATTTAATTCCATGTTGTTAAAGAACTGTAAGCACAACTTTTTCAGCTTTTATAGCTGGCGCTATCATTTTGTATTCATCAAACAATAATTGCTAATTCTGTGTGCCTTCTGTTCTCTCTATGTGCTTTTTGTTCTGTTCAAATTTCTAACTACACACAATGCCATCAAATTTGAAGTGCAGCAGCTGGAGACATAGAGAGCATTGTTAGTGGAATGATTTTCACAGAAATACCAGGCTCAGGAGCTAATTGGGAAGTTCACTTACCTGAAAGATGGAAAACTGCTTGGCAAAAAATGTCTTCACCAGGCCAGTGCATTTAAGGCATACATATCTCACTGCTCACAATAGTTTGACTTCCTCATCTGTCATTCATGAGAAGAGATGGACTACACTGAAGAAAAGCATTAAATCAAAGTGACTGAAGTCCATAACTCCTGCTCATGGGCAGCCCACAGATCCTTCTCCAGGCTTCTCTTTCACAATACCCCAGAGTCCCCAGGTGCTGCTGTTTTGTGGCCTCTGGCACTGCCAGCAATGCTATGTGTGAAGGAAGATGGGGAGGAAGATGAAGTACTTACTACCAGCCCAGGATGGCTGCCTACTGCACTGGCTGTGCTTGCCAGGACTGTGACTTTTGATGGACCACATCTGTAAAGGGCTTTTTCATCCAGTGCCAACACCTCTGAGATACCTGCTGGCTCACTTACAGAACTAATGTTTTACAAAGAGAAGCCAGAGCCTAAAATCAACTTCAGGAACTGGGGATATAACTATTATGACTGGAAAATGCCATGATGCTCGAGTCCTCCGCATGGCTTTTTCGACTAAGCTCTCTGTCCTACACTGTGGCTGGTCTGCATCTTATACTGGAGAATCTCAGAGGGTTTTAGTGATAATGACTGCTGTCTGAGAAGGTCTGGACAGCCAGGAAATTACAGGCAACTAAAAACAGTTTCTCTGCTGAATAGGAGCTAATCTGTTTTTACTGGGCAAGTTTGCATAGAAACGAGTAGTTCCTGCAAAGGAAAACATCATATACAGTTGAAAGAATACTCTTATATAACACATTTTCTATGCAAACTCCAGGTGCAATTACAGTAAAATTTAAACTTTAACAGGAGCATCAAAAATATGGGCCATATGAGCACACAGTTGCATGTGTTGATGCTACTGAGTAGCAATGTCTGTGGAAATATTTGTAGACTCCATTAACTGGGACAAAAACTAATATATATTTGTTTAGATTGCAGACTATCATGACATTCTTCTCAGTAATCCATTTGATGTTTGGCTTCTCAGGGTTGCACTGGAAAAGCACACCCAACAAATTAAGATGTGAATTTGAAAAGTCAAGAATTAAACTGCATTAAAAAGTATTACATGAACACTCCTAGCCAGAATTTCAGTTTCCTTAATTCAATCTGCTTTAGTTCTCCTTGGAAATTAAATAAAATTAATTAAGGCGACTTTAGGATTTTTTTTTAAATTCTAAATGAGAATATCTGGATAAAAGTGTAAATAAATTAAACTAATACACCTTAAAAGACTCATTCACATGCATTTTCTTGAGTTAGCCTCCAGAAACCTTACCTGATTCACACGTGGAGTTCAGGGAAGATTTTTAAAGCCTGACACCTGCAGCTCCTTTCTTATCATTTACCTTTCTGTCTGTGTTGTTGCACATAGTCAGCAGATATTAAATGAATGTCCATTTTCAACTCACTGCCTTAATTAAAACTGCCATCATTTGCCACTGAGGTACCAATTTTGGGAAAATAAGTGTGTGATAGAAGGGTGGATACCTAGCAGGGAAAATGTTGCTTAATATGCATTATCATGGGGGTTTTTCCTCCCTTACAGACACAAAAATGAAGGCTTGTTTTATATTCACAGCCATATTACACTTGAGCAATTGCATAGGCAAAGAAATGAAGGAACAAAATGCCAAAGAGGTCTCCCCAACAATAAAAGTGTTTTGTAGTTGGTGAATAAAGTAGAGAGGGAAGCAAAGGCTTAAGAGGGGATGGAGCTTCAGTATCCAACATGGCAGTGAGCAGCTCAGCCACCTGACTGTCCTGAGAAACATGGGGAGATGGTCATGTGTCACCCAGAATTTTGTGACCATGTCTTAGGGAGCACCTCCTGGGACTTTCTCATACAGTGCTGATGGGAAGCACCAAGCCAAGCACCAAGCACACAGACCTCTGGACTGTTTTCAAGGATCAATATGTGAGACTTTTCCAAAACAGGTCATGTCATGGTGGGTATTTGCAGCTTCTGGGTCACAAGATAAGGAGATCAGCCTAGAAGGGGGTTTTGCAGGGGGTGACTGTAAGGTAATTTTGTGATTAAGCTTATTCTTGGGTAGCTGATCCTGGACATATCCCATGCAAGTGAGGGCATGCTGGGGAACACACAAAAAGGGAAAATTGAAGAATGAATTAAAAAAACAATCTACATACTTTGCACGAATTTTCTTTGAGGTATGGGTTTGTCTTTGACACCAATGCAGGTCAGTTACCCATGTGTCTGTCACCCTGACCATTTTTCTTACCAACTCCTTGGATTATGGAAGAAAATATTTATATTTTGGACTATGAAGCTACAGACTACCATTGTCAATTCTGGTTTTTTTTCAATGGGACATCAAAACTCTCTCCTTAACAGCTATTTATCATGAAGTGCAGAAAAGAGGTTGAAATTTGTTGCCTATGGATGTTGAGTGAAAGTACCATGTTCATATCAAGCATTCACAGGCTCATTTTTAAACATTAAAATGCACTATATTCAGCAGAAAATACAGCTAACATTAGAAACTTCAGTTTTCATGACTTGGAAACAAAAGTGATGGGCCCTGAAATTGTGACAGCACAGAGGCACAGCCATAGGGCCATAAATGAAGTGCTACAGGGGGCATTAGTCTGTGGGATGGTTTTTGAAAACTTATGAGCTGCAAAAATTGCTGAGGACAGAGCTATCTTGTTAAAAAAAGATCTAGTAATTAAAACAGGTAGGAAAATAACCACCTTTCTTTGCACTTTCCTTTTTGTCCTAAGGCTTTCAAGCAAAATGTTCTGGCAGTGCAAAGCTGCCATTCTCTGCTGTCTAGGAAGGTGGTGCTAAACTACAAATTATGGAAAAAGATGCGGGAGCTGCACGCCCTGCAGCTAAAGGCTTTACTGATGGTTGTTGCTGTTTCTTAAAATCCAGAAAGACTGCAGAAGGAATGCTGTAGGAAGTAAAAAAAAGGCGAATTGGCTTAAGATACTATTATTTATCATCTCCTGATGGAGTTTCCAGTTCAGGGTTAGGGAAGCTCAATTCTTTCTGTAGTATCTCTTACTTTTGTCATGTGAGAATCAAGATCTGCTCTCAGCTTTGTGCTTTTAGGCCATTTATATTGTAGAGTGATGTATGTGCTCCCACTCACAACAGACAGTGTTTGCCTCATAAGAAAGCTGCATCCAACTCAGAGAAATATATTTTATTCTTCATATGCATAAAGAATTTTATACTGTCCTCATGTGATCAGCTTTGTTCTGCTGTGCATAAAATTCTTTGGTTTGCTGTTTCTTAACCTGAGTTTAAAAGTGAGCTTCTGCTTCTGGTCATGTTCTTTTTCAAGTCAGAAGAATTTTTCACTAAAACCAGAGATTAATTGCAGCGCAGGCATGTGGGATGTCCAGGAATACCAGGCTTGGGCTACTGGACACTATGACTTTTTATTATCAGTGCTAATAATTATCAGTTTCCTATGAAACTTCCTATAAAATAATGTATTTTTTTTTTTTTGAGGAATGGCCTGAGAGAAAGGTTAATAGTGTTTATTTCCTTAATGTTGTGACATATTATCAAACAATTTCTTTACTTATCACTTTAATAGACAGAAGTGATGAGATCTTCTTCCTGGAAAAATGGCTTCAAGTACTGACTTGAAATGTGTTTAAAAATCAAGGACTTGTGAAAATAGATTCCTCTGGTTTCCTCAAACTCATTGTTTTGTTCTGAGGGCTCCTGCTCACCTGCCCAGGCTGTCTGCAGTTTCAGTTCCCTACCTGATTCTCACAACATTTGGGACAGGTGATTATTATAGCAGAGAGAAATACAAAAATACTCAGTCCTGGTCCACAGGAGAGGAGGGTGATAGAATCTATCATAAAATCAGTATTTTCTGAGTGCCAGCTCTGTGATCTTTACCTATTTTTGTGATGAAAAAATTTCTATATCATTACTAACATGTCCTTTCTACTAAGTTAATTATTTTAGTGTCAAAGTGCGATTTGCACATAACCCTGCATGAAGCAGTGGTAATGTGATGTACAGGCAGTTCCAAAATAAATTCTCATCTTTAAAATCCTGGTGAGATCTGCACGGAGTTGCTGCAGAAAGCACGGCCTGAGGCACATGTGTGGTATACAGAGGTCTAAAAGACCAGCCTGCAGTTAGCTGGCCCCCAGCAAACTGCCTCCTATTCTCTGAGAAGAGATGAATTAAGAGACAAGAACCATCCCCGGGGCTCCAAGGCTGAGAAGAATGTATTTTTAGAAAGCCATCAGGTGTCTGCCATTTGAAAGCCGGAGACTCCCACGAGCAGGACACCAGCTGGCATAGCAGAAGAGCCCTTTATAAAAGTCATCACAATAACCTCAACAGGGATATGTGTGCGCTGGCTGCTCCTGAACTCTGGGGCAAGGGACAGCAATGTAACCACATCCAAACAGGCACACAGCAGTATATTTAATGCTCTCACACAGCAAGATTGCTCACTGGTTACAGCTTTACCTGGTAATGTTCATAGAAGTGTGCTAAATCTAAAAACATTGATTTCAGTCCATGGAATACATACTGTTTTCTTGATGTTTCATTTTTTAGAGTATTAGTTTTCCCTTAATTTTGTGTATGCATTGATATTTATGCTGCGCTGGATAGTTATTTTGGGGACATTATGCAGGAACACCTTGTTTAGGAAACACAGAGCTTGTCCTCTGTGAAAAGGAAGTCCCTATGTCACATCCCTTGTGTGAGTAGTACAGCATGATGGCCTAGTGGGTAGATGGGGCTGGCTGTGTGACATTGATGGTTGCTTTAGGATTAATACTTCCCATGTGAAAAATGCATGTTTTTACAAAAGCACAAAAGTCATGTTCACATACTTCCACTTCTAATTCCATCCCAAAGGCTGACAACCACCAGCAAAGCAGGACTATTTTACTATTTTATGTCGTAATGCAGGATGCCTTATCAAGAAGGAACTGCCATCATGATTCACTCAGTACAGAAGAGATTAGAATTGACTGGCTCTAATCTTGGCACAAGTCACATCCTTTCGCTTATCTGATTTGTTCGTAATTCACCTTGAAGTATTTGCTACTGAGAGATGTCTGGAGCTTTTGTACCTGTCAGTCATTGAATGTTTGGATGGGGCGGTGGGTATCAGTTAAAAATGAAGGTGTCAATCAGACCCACTGCCCAGAATTCAAGACTTGTTTGTTCCATGTGGCTTACGAGGATCACAGTGCTCTCAGGAACATCCCTGGAGACCAGCTCTGCAACATGACTTGGACAGTAATGGGAGGTGTCTGTTCTGGAATGGCCCTAGAAGGTGCTTTATTTTGATATATATTACACCCGAAAAGCTTTCAAGATGAAGTCAAGAACACAAATATATACATATATGTAGATAGGCATTATTTTGTCTAGATAATATTTATTCTATAACATATATGCTCCACATTATATATTTATAGTGGTTTTTAAGGCTATATATGTATAAGGGCAATGCAACTGGTGAAGGGTCTAGAAAATGTCTTATGATGAGAAGTTGAGGGAGATTAGCTTTTATTCTGCTAAATTAAGTATAGGTAAAGAAAAGACATGCCGACACAGAAGTTAAGCACCGTATTTTGAAGGAAAAGAGAAATATATGCAAAGGCTGGCAGGATTCCCCACAAAAAAAAAGCTGTTAAAAGAGAAATTCAAGGAAAATAAGGTGAAAAAAAAAAAAGACACAGCAGGACATTTTTTATGGATGTTTTCAGGTAAAAATACTTGTGGCTTTTTAGGAGGCTTTTATGCTCAAGACAGTTGATAGAAAGCTGCTGTTTTAGATCTTGAGATGTCTCAGTTATTTCTTTCCACCACTATTATCCTTACACCAGTGTCAGACCCCTGAATGTGGTGGTTTTGCAGCCACATAGAGGAGGGGAGGGCATTTGTACCTCACCAGGTATCACACCAAAAAGCAACTGGTGGCATTTTGCAAACCTGCACTCCAACAGTGGGATTTGTCTCCATTTTATTAAAGCACGGGATAATGCACAGCCCCAGACAGTGCACAAAGTAGCAATTCACTTCCAGCTCTTCTACGGAGGTTGTAGCACTAATGAAGCAAATCATATCTCAGGGAATATAGCCATGATTTAGTATGTGTATAACTGTAATAAAATGTTGTTATGGCTGAGATTGTTATGTTTTTAATGGAAAAAAGAAGAATTAGGATTGAAAGTGAAAAACAACCCAGTTCCCATAAAAAGTAAAAATGTGCTTGGATAAAAGGTTAATAGAGTTAATTGTGGGGAGTAATACAAGACAGCAACTCATGCTAGAGGAGATAATTGTGATTCTGATAAAGGGGAATTGTAATTAAATAGAGGCTGGATAAACACGATTATCCTGAAAAGGTTTCCCAGCACAGTAGCAGGAGGTTTTAAGATGTGGAGGCAGACGCTTGTACGTGATCTGGAAGTAGAGACACCGCTGCTGCCAGCCTTGCTGGGTGCTCACCACTGCGGCACGCTGCCCACGCTGCGCCCTGGCCAGCAAGAGGCAATAAATTCAGCTCATTTTGAAGTTTAGTTCACCTGCAACACCAACTGGCAAGCGATCTTCCTGTCTTGCTCTTCTCATCTCTGCTGGTGCCCATTTCCACCCCCATCCTGCTGTGGGGGGAACAGCTCTGGGTGCTAGCCAAGGCTGATCTGCCACAGGATGGCTGTGGGCTGGAGCAGGTGAGGGCATCCCTCCCATACGATGCTTTTTCCAGAACTGATAAAAGTTGTTTTATCAGTTATCACAGATATTAAAATGAAGTGCAGTATTTTGATACTGAACCCTGAGAGACAGAGACTTTCCATGCTGATCTGTTTTACTGAAATAGGTATCTGTGCTTAATAATTTTATTTATTGAGTTACCAGTGTTCCACAATAACCTATATGAGATGAAAGGAATCAAATACAGCATATTTCTCCCAGGAAAACCAGAAGAAGTCCAAAAAGCTATTTTGTTTATGTTTCCTTTAAATTGTGAAACATTTTTGCTATATTTTCAACTTTTAACTATATATCATTAAAAATATAAATATACTGAATTTGAATACAGGATGGTATCAATTCACATTTTCTATAATTCCTATAGATTATTTTACAAAACACATACAGAATAAAGAACCCTGAGAATTTACTAAGAAAAACTATCACATACTTCTGCTGTTCAATTATTTATAGCACTGTTTGGAATCACTGTATATCATAACAATATACATTCTCAGATGCCTAAGGAAAATTTCTACCAGAGTTCTATTATTCCCTATTCAGAGCAAGTGAACAACTCTCTAGGGACTAAGCAAATTTCCCCTCTTATAAAAAGGGGGGAAAGATCTTTTTGCTTTCAAATTTTTGCTTTTCCAGCGCCAACTTTCAGATCTTCAAGCAGACTTCACAACCCCATATACACAGACCAGCTAGGAGCCCTTAGTGTCACCTTTAAGCTTGCTCCTTCAAACATTTTTCCCCTTATATTTTCTCACCAGTCTCTGCACTTACCTTACTGACTTCTGTTGGTTTACAAACTGCAGGGAACCCTAAAAGCAGGCTTGGACTCAAAATGTGTCCTCAGCGTTTTTTGGGCATAATCTACAACACTTTAGGTTGCTGGCAATATACATATTGGAATAACCCCACAAGTATTAGGGTGGATAGCATGTGTTGTGTGAATGAGACTGAGAGCAAAGTGAATTGCAATTACTTGTGAAAACTCCCAGCACGGTTTCTTTGGCTTTTTATCTCTGCAGCTGGCATGTGATACAGTAATTGCCTTACTCACATTCCTGTCTTCTCTGCTTGTTAAGTGAGTTTGTTGAAGTTTCTTGTACCAGACACGCATTTGTTTGCAACCATTTCTAAGGTCATGACTCTACTGCCTAAATCAGTTGTTGAAACTTGAATTCCATGCAGAAAATATTTAGGTATCAAGGCTATTTTTAAACTCAGTCATGCACAACACCTTTGCTTCCTTGTCTACAACTACTTTTTCTTTGCAAGAGCTTCTGTTTATTGAAGCTCATTGAAAGCGTAATGATTTTTTTTTAATATTTTTAAATTTCCATTGAGTTCATTTCCTGGAGGGATATTTCTTTTTGTCACTGTACAGCAAGTATACACAGGACCTAGAATCAAACACAGGATATGACACAGTAATATTATTCCTAAAAACCACCTCTAAGGATATTGGCTGCCTATGCTGCACACACAGGTTTTGGCATCCACAAAAATTAATGTAGAGATGGGAAAGTTAAGACCAAGTTGTACACCTACCCAAAACATGTTTTGAATAGTCTGCTACACAGTGTTTCTGGAAAAACAACCTTTCACTGGTGAGTGACATATTTTAATTTCCTAAAGGAGAGAGGGGTTTTGAGAACATGTATTTTTATTAATTCTGCAACAATCAAAACTGAACTCTGGAAAATGTGTTTAATTTCTATGAAAACGTCATTCCTCTGGCTCTGACTTGCCAGCAGTGATTTTTTTCCCAGTGTTTTATTAACATGACACTTTTACTTGAGAAAGTAGCTGGCACGTGCTGTAAATTTATGTTCTCCCAAGAGAAAATTAAGCAAGAGCTTTAAAAAGGAAACAGTGAAGTGGTTACTGCTTGTGTTAACCAACAACTGAAGGTGAACCTTTCAGTTATTTTGCTGTATCCCCAGCCTAACATCCTCCAGTGAGAGGATGGAACACTGAGCTCCCTGCCATGGAGAAGGATCTCTGCATGACTTATCGGTAGCGCAATGATTGAGTGAAATAGGGGCAGCTTCTTAAGGAAAATTGAGGCTAACACACATCAGAATTACAAAAAGGGCGTTCTAAAACATGTTTAAACTCAGTGAGTGCAGCTGTTCCCCTCCAGTGCAAACTACCACCAGGAAAGATGATACTGCACAAGAGATCAATGTTGTCTATTCCAGATGTCTTGTTCAACTAATCTTCACCTAATTTTGATTAAGGTATCTCCATATGTGCTTGCATAAAACAGAATTTAAGAAAATTTTATAAGCATGGGTGCCAATCCAGCCCATTAAGACCAGAACTTCAGCCTCAGAAAGTTAGGAAAGAAGTTAGCAGTTCCCAAAGCTTTAATACTCCTGAAGTTTCAAGGGGCTTAAATAATCTTGCTGGTGATAGGGATCTAGCTAGTACAAAGTTGATAAATCAAGCTATGAAGTTTTTTTTTTCTTCACTGATGAGATGTTCCTAGAAAAAGAATTCCAAAAAGCTTTCTTCCACTGATATTGGAAAGCATTTGAGTCTTGTATTTGTGTGTTTATCACATGTAGATGCAGGCAAGGTGGGAAAGAGAGAAGTTTAAATGGAATATTGTGGTTTTCAAAATATTTTGAAGATAATGTCCAATCCAAATGCCCCTGATACAGCTTGAGGCCATGTCCCCTTGTCCTGTCACTAATTGCCTGGGAGAAATGGCCAACGCCCATCTTGCTACAACCATGTGGAGCAGAATGGTAAACAATGGAAAGAGCAGATGGTAGTGATGTTCTGCTTGCTGGTAATTTATTTATAAGACACCAATATTGAAGTCTTTATCTTCAGTTGTTTGTTATGAGTGTGTGCCTCCACCATTCCTACCCTTACATGTCCAGATCTCTTTTGCATCACCAACATTGTACCTTCTTACCTACAAAGGTATCCAAAATGAAAACAGTAGACTTCTGTCTACAGTTAAACCACCCCTTTCTTTATTGCAGTGGTAGTGGGAAATCCAAGCCAAGGAAGACAAAAAACTCCCCATCCAAACCTAAAACCTTGGAAAACTCAGGTTTTGGGTGTGCAGAGGTATTATCCAGCATTAAACTGTTTATTAGGAGACATTATTTTCCTGTGTCAAGAATATCTACCATGATAGTTTGGCTATATTTCATTCATTTCACTTTAAATCACGTATCTGTTATTATCAAAAGTCCTTAGTGGAGACCCTGAGAGGCTACTTCCCTTAACACAGCCCTGAAGCTGTGAGACACAATTGGCAACACCACACAATCCATATGCAGGCTGGCTACAACCACATTTTCCAATGTGAGGTAAGGCAGCAGCTTTGATCATTGGCTATCTGTTGTCCTCTATGACAATGGTTCTTCTTGGATACGTCTCAACATCCACAAATATGTAGCGAACCTCGAATCTTCCTGTTTCAAGATTCTGGAAAGAAAAGAATTTCAGAGTGTTTTTTTCTCTTTGGTAGTTTAAATTCAAGACTAAGCTTGTCAGGAGTACCAAGCAACTATACATACCTCTTTGACTTCCACATGGACTGTTCCCTGTTTCCCTGATTCAGTGCCCTCAATATAGAACTTCAAACGCATGTGTTTCAGTCCGTCCTTTACGTACTCAATGTGACTAAAAACAGCAACACAAAACAAAAACCCGACCACCCAGCAAGAATACAGATTATATGCTAGTTAAGTCTTCAAATTTAAACTTACTTAGAGGAGTTGCTTACTTATTTTGTAAGAAAGTGTATTCCGGTGGTGTCCTTATGCTACCTTGGCTTCCTTCTCTACTGCTCCTCTCAAGCTTTACTGTGAGTGCCTAAGGACTAGTGGAGTTAGAAGAGCTAATTAGCTGCTGAGCATTAAGAGATTAAATGCTTAAATGTCCTCACCCCAGTCCTCCCCTCAAAACTGAAAAGCAATCCACTGCTGAAGACTACGGAAATTCCTTGTATTTATTCTAAAAAAACCCTGACTTGGAGATTTGGAGCCCAACATCTAGAAAGGGACCCACATCACCAAGACTTCCAGAGTTTTCTTAGGCACTTAAACTAAGTCATCAAGCCAAAACACACACAGCATGTTTTTCCAAATTAATTATCAGGTTGGTTAAACCACATCAAAACAAACAATTTACTATGTGCTTTACTTACTTTGGCAATAATTTTGTTCTGCTGAAATTGTGTAACTTTGGCACTGTTTGAGATCTCCAACCTAAATGCTGGTATTTAGACTGGAGTTGGGTTATGCTCATGTATTAAATAAACAGCACATCACTTTCAAAGTGACTACTTTGGGAAACTAATGATCCCATGAGAGTTCTGGTGCCAGTTTATGTTTCCTACTGAAATTATTAACTGCTGTTTAGCACCAATCTTTATTTCTATAAGGCATGTCCAGGTACACACTGTGAAATAAGCTTCCAATACAGCTTAAAGCGACATGATGGGGTAGAGAGAACAAATACGAACAAAAAGCCTTACTGCAGCAAATTTACATTCAAGGTGTTCATACACAAAAAACGCTGTAGATTTTTGAGACAAATATTTAAAGTCATTCTTATACTGCAGATGCAAACTTTACAATCTTACCCAGTTCCCAGCTCAAAAATTTATTTAAAATACAAGGCATTCAAAATTATGGAAATTAAATACTAGGAAAGCTGATCCATAGTAAATTTACTTATTTACAGACACGTGCTCAGAACGTTTGTGCACATCAATTTCATTTAGCAGCTTCACTTTAAACATTATTTCACAGAGTCTGGTGAAGAGATAAAGCTTCAACGACTAAAAGTCACTTTCATCAGACAAAATAAAAAAATCTCAATTTCATGGTTCAACCTGTGTCTGGGCTTATGTGTCTCATTCTATATGAAACCTCATTGAATATATTCCTGCCAAATAACCCAATAAAGGCAGAGGACTTAAGTTTTGTAAGAAATAATTGTGTTGTTTCTTTCAGAAGGAAAGTAACAGACACACTCATGAAAGGTTTAGGTGATAGATGTTCTGTTAAAACACACAGTAGAGATGTTGCCTCAAGTACCAAAAAGCATACTGCGTATCAGCTCAGTGTACTTTCAGACTGTAAACTTCTGTCAGATTACTGCTCCCCCCATGCCAGCCTAAGCCTCTGTGCTACTCTTTTCATACTCATCCTATTTTTTGGAGAGCTCTGTGTCTACCATGATGACATTGCTTGTTTTGAGGCACTCAGAGTTGGCATTTTATATTCTATGTACACTCTACTTAGTGGTGTACGGCACACAAGAGGTACTGCAAGAAACTTTTATGTTCAATCAAAAGTGACAGGATACGTCACAAACAGTTCATCACTCTAGAACTAACTTGTGATCCAAAAATATCTTTGCTGCACAAAAACTGATGTCTTTATGGGGCAAACACCAAGGGGTACCTGACATGCTGTCGTCTTCCTCTTCTTGTTGCCTCTCCATAACCTTTGATAGAGTCACCAAAAACACCAATTATCTACAAGAGAAAAGAGATTTGAGCTGTCAGAAAGGATCACATACAAACAGGTATTCCAGTAGCAGCTCCTGCCTCTGCTGTGAATGCATCTTCTTTTAACAAAATGCCCCTGGAGAACTTAACATGTCAAGAATAAAAGCGTTTATGAAAGAAAACAGTTTAAGGAAAACTCCTCTGTATTCCAGTCCTTTTTATTCTTTACAGTCCCATATTAAATGTCTAAAATAAATCCTATTGATATCTTCCATTTGTACTGTTCTCTAAGATGAAGACATGTAAACTGACATTTTGTATAAAAAGAAAAAAAAAAGTACAAAATATTTGCTCACGTTTCCTCCAAGAGAATATGTTTCAAAGTTGAAAATGCAAATGCACTCCCCTTCATATTATCTAAAAACCACTACTGAATAAGAAATTTAGTAATCTTTTTTCTGATCTATAGAGTCTGAGTAGATTAACTTAATCTTAAACTTACTTTAAATTTGGTTAGAAGGGGAGGTTAAGTTTTACTCTGCAAGTACTGGAAAGAAGTTTTAATTCTACAAACTCATTCCAAAGCAGTCTTCATTTTTATTTGAGCAACAACTTGTCACTTAGTTTCTAGGTTATCTTCAACAGCATCTGTGGCAACCTTGTTTGAAGGATGTTTTGTCTGAAGTAGTTTTTTAAAAATCTAGTTTCATATTGATTTTTGTTTACACATAGCTATGACAACTGTGTGATCCCATGACTTGTCTCCACCTGTTTTCCAGTCAGCCAAAAGAATTCTAATTGTGCTCCAAATGAAAAAGTCAAATTTCTGGGTATCAGTGCAGCGCCTCACAGAATGACAGAACCATAGTGAAGTGTCACAATAGAGTAAGTTTGCTGAGAAAAGGCAGCAGGTAAGATCTACAGAGCTTAGTGGGACCAGTTGCCTCTCTGACCCGCAGAATTCAGGTGCTGCATTTAGCAGGCACTCAGAAAAGTCCCCAAGACTTTCTGTATGGTGACACAAGCACATGCTCTGAGGGGCAGACTGTATTTCCATCAGTTTTTGTTCTGTGGCACAGTTAGTTGGCTTCTAGCAGGCTAATTCAGACAAGCTCAATGCTTGCACTGACTTCTCCTAATGGAGGCTTGGCTCTGGAGCTGAGCCACCCCATGCCAGCTAAAAGCACTGGCAGAACTGCTCAAGCACCACGTTGGGTTTCATGCAGCTTGTGAGAGTCCTTGCACAGAGTTTTGACTTGAAGAGAGACAGTAACTACTGAGAAACAAAAACTTAGGACTAAAGTTCAAAAACCAACCTCGGGGTGAGATCTGCATTTCTCCAAGGCATCTCCATAGATCTTATTTGGACTAGAAGAAGAGAACAGCTCTTTAAAAACCACATAGAACAAACCACCTGTAACAGAAACAACATCAGATGCAATGAAAACTTATCAAACCAGATGGAATTAATGAAAAGTGTCTTCTGATAAAGAATGTAATTAAAAAAAAATAACCTGTAACACCAATTCCAACAAGCACCACAATAAAATAGGTAAAGTCTCTTCCAGCTTCTTTCACTGAAATTAAACAGAAAACAACACGTATGTTACAACCTTGGATAATAACACTTGTATGACCTTCTTACATGAATGCTCTTCTGTTAGTCTGTAGCTCAAATAACATTTCAGCAGAAGAAAAAATTCCAGTAACGGTTTCCATAATGCATCATTGATGTAAAAGAGACCATGGAACATCTTTTATATTGTACAGGGCATGTTTACATCTCTGTGTTAAGCCTTATTACTTTGTTTGCCAGATGTTTTCAAGACCCAAAGTAGCAATTACGGCTACTTTTTGGGTGCATGAGAGCCAGATTTTTCAGGAACTAATGAGGTATTATTTAACACTGCAGCATTCACACTACCACCTAAACCCACTACCACTGAAAATCCTTATTCAAAGAAAAGAAGTAAAAATAAAAAAGTAAAAGCTTATAAGTTGCACATACTGAAAATAACTGATTTTATGAATTTGCAATCAATAGAACAATGAAAAGGGGAATATCAGAACAAAATAATTTTTTTAAAACATAATTAACTGCTGTTTGTCTGATTCGTTTTTATCTTTCAATTTTGATCTAAAGTACAAGTGTCAGTATATACTGCAAAATAAGTCATAGGATATTCTCTGTTTCAAAATATTTGAGTACTTGGAAAGAGACTACTTATTATCTTTTAGTGATAAAGTGTGCATTTCAGTGGAGTACAAGTTATGGAGGAAATATTAATAACTATTTCGCCTGCAGTCTTCTAATCAGTTAAGTGTTTTTCGTAAGTAAGTCATTTCAAAGTACTCAAATTTTCTGAGGCTAATTATGTAGTAACTACTTTTCACTGAAGTGAATAAGACCAACTTAAAGTGAAGGCAATCCATAAAGAAACTATTATCATATGTAGAGCTTTGACAATTTTGTTGGAGGTGAACTAATTTCAACAGCTGTACAGACAGGTCACATGTGATAGGTTTTCCTTCTGAAATGGAAAACGAGAGGCTATTATATCTTGTGCCTCATAATTACTTAGATCAACAGGCTGTTTAGAAGAAGTCATATAATTTATTCAGATTGTGCAATGCATACACAGAAATGTAACATCTGCTCCAAACAATACGATGGGAAAAGAAGCCGGCTGGGTGTGCTTAATTTTTTTTTCTAGATGCTTGATGTTTGGAACTACAAAACTTTAGCTGCAGAAGGAACCATCTCCAGCCCTTCTGAGCAGCACACAGCATCCTCCGCCTTACCTTTCTGAGCCGCCGACACCAGTGTTTCCTCGTTCAGCGCCCTTTGCACGGACACATCCTTGCTATTACCGCCCGGTTTTGCAGCTTTCAGGCCTCCCGCCTGCGTCCCGAAGGTCAGACGGGCGGCCCCGAGCAGCAGCGGGGGCTGGT
>NW_005054311.1:10310267-10311369 GCF_000277835.1 Geospiza fortis
CGGCTCGATTCAGGGAGGGGGAAGCCGGGGGGCTGCTCGCCGCGCATGCGATGCCGGTCACCCTTGTAAAGCTGTGCTTTCATACGTGTTTTTCTTGGTCTTGCACACATATATGTGTTAAAACTATGCAGTTGAGGTTTCCGCGGATGGAGACGGCTAGAGGGATCTAGGCAGGCAAAATGGATGGGCTGAGACGGACGGCATGAGGTTCAACAAGGCCGAGTGTCGGGTCCTGCTCACAATAACCGCAGGCAGCGCTGGGGACAGAGTGGCTGGAAAGGTGCTGGTGGAAAAGGATGGGAGCCAGTGTGTGCCCAGGTGGCCAAAGCCAATGGCTTCCTGGCCTGTATCAAAATCAGTGTTGTAAGCAGGACTAGGGAGGAGATTGTCCCACTGAAGTTGGCACCTTGAGTACTGTGTTGAGTTTTGAAGCCCTCGATTTAAGAAGGATATTGAGCTGCTGGAGCGGGTCCAGAGAAGGGCAGTGGAACTGGTGAAGCTGGAACACAAGTTTTATGAGGAGTCGCTGAGGGAGCTGGGGATGTTTAACTTGGAGAAAAGGAGGCTCAGGGGGACTTAATCACTCTGTACAAATCCCTGGAAGGAGGCTGTGGCCAGGTGGGAGATGGCCTGCTCTCCAAGAAGAGGAAATGGCCTCAAGTTGTTCCAGGGGAGGTTTAGGTTGGACATTAAGAAGAATTTCTTCACAGAAAAGACGATTAGGCATTGGGATGGGCTGCTCAGGGAGGTGGTGGAACTGGAGATGTTTAAGAAAAACTGGTATTGGCACATAGTGGAATTGACACAGTGCTGTGGTCTCATTGACATGGTGGTGCTCGGTCATAGGTTGGACTAAGTAATCTCAGAGGTATTTTCCAACCTAATAAATTCTGTGATTCTGAGACCCGAGAACACAGTGCCCGAGAGCTCCGAGCTCCCTGTGGGGCGGGGTAGGTGCTACTATGCTCATGGCGGCAGCACTGCCGTTCCCGGGCGCTAACGCTTCCCGAATCCCCGCACTGCCGTGCTCCCGCCCCGCCTTCCCGAGTCCGCGCTCCGGGCACCGCCTCCCTCGGGCTGCCTCCGTCCCACCCCGCCCCAG
>NW_005054311.1:10311418-10385688 GCF_000277835.1 Geospiza fortis
GGCGCGCCGAGCGGGGCTCTGCCGGCCCGGGGCTGCCTGCTCGGCCTTCTTCACCTTTTCTGGGGAGGGTGGTTTGCTGTTTTCCCTCAGCTCCCATTGCTCCTCTGGGAAAGTTAATTCACCTGCTCCACGGCTCTGCTCTGGTTTCTAGCTCTTTACTCTTCACGGCGAGGGCTGTGACCGTGGTGCTCTCCTCTCCCTTCCCCTGGCCCTATGGACGCCGTACAGCGGGAAAACGCTGATGTTGCAGGTGCATGGAGGCCTGGGTTTAACACTTTTTTTTTTCTGCCTGGAAAGGGGAGCTTAAACTTCGGTATGTCCTTCAGCTTGGAGGAGGTGCTATAATGTGAATACACAAAGTTAGTTCAATGGCTACTTTATGTGTATTCGGGGTGGTTAGGCCTTTGAAATAAATAGGAGGGTTTCACTGTGGAAGGTGTGATTACCTTAATTCTTACAGTACAGGCTCAGCTTTCAAAATTTTAGAGCATCAGTCTGAAAGGCGAGGTTGAGAAAGCAGATTTTTCTGCTAACCCATTTCCCATTTCTTCAACCTTGAGTTTCAGAGCAGTTCATTTTTTTGTTTGGTTTTTTTGTTTGTTTGTTTGTTTTTTTTTTAACCTGCAAATGGATTTGGGTAATACCCACCTTTTAAAAAGACTGAAATTGTTAACTGAGGGAACAAAACCCAACAACCCAACCAACCCATATCAAACCATTATTGTTATTTTTATTTATCCCCAGATACACTTTAACACGTGGAGGAGACAGGTGTTATCACTACTTAAAACTTTGTTTATGTTATTTGAAATGTTACTCGAAAGACAATTGTTTGCTGACCATAAAAAACCAGGGCGCATTGCAAGTATTATAGCGTGTGAAAGTGAAAATACTGGTACGAAACTGAGCCACACAGGTTGAAAGCTAATGAAAAAGCAATTGAAATTGTTGTGCTTCTTACATAAGATCATCTCAGTGGTTCTAGAAGTTTCTAAAGAGGGGGTGTAACAGCTGTCATTGATTTTATCTTAGGCTTATCTGCCCAAGCTGTGTCAATGCAATATAAAAGCATTCTGTTAATTTAAAATCTTAGCACACACAGTACTTGAAAAGTAAATTATGGATTGGGTTTGCTGTTTGTTTCTTCACACCTTGAGAATATTTTTGTTTTGGAAGATGCAAAAGTTCTGCAGGTTTTTTTTTTTAATTGAAAAATAACTGTTACATTAAACTTTTCAAGGCATGTATCGGTAAAATGTTTCTTTCCTCAGTTATTTCTCACTGGGGTGAAGAAAGGGAGGGTGGTTTAAATGAGCAAGGACTGAATACAGGCTATGCAGGTTATGCTTGTCCAACTTAGTGTGTTTTAATGTCCAGAATCCAGCTTCTTATCTGAATTAGTCCTGTGGCTGGAGTCTGTGAAGTTGTGTCCCTATAGAGTATGCCCAAACTCTCTGCTTTCAGCATGGATTCAGGGCAGAATAGCCTGGGATGTGCTGCCCTGAAACATACAGAAATGATAGCTCTGCTGCTGTTGAACACAGCTTGTGTTTCTAAATCCCTTTAATGGCAGTTTGTTAGTGCCTCATCCTCTAAGAGCTCTTGATAATGATACATGAGTAAATCCCTTGTTTGATTTCCAGGTTCTGTTATCTTTATTATAAGACTACTTTTTTGTAGTTGTTAATTTAGTTGGTCTATCAGTGATTGGCACCCAGGCTGAAATGTGCATGTCTTTTTCTTAAGCTTATAACAATTCTCAGTGAAATGTCTTGGATTGATTTTTTTGCGTAGTGCAGTTGACAATGTAGACCAGAGTTGTTAATTTCTTTTGATTTTATTTTACTTTGAGCATGAATCAGTCTTAAATCAAAATCAGTAGGTATTTATATGTGTGTGGTAGGCATATAGTTTAAAAATAGCTATTTTCCCCCCATATGGATTGGTTTCCTAGAAACCCAGAGCTGGTTTGGCCAGGTGTTGGAAATCTGCTGGCAATTTAAAACATAAGTAATGCAGTGAATGGGGAGCTCTGCCTGCTTGGTGGCATCAGTGGCTATGAAGTGCAAAAGGATTTGGTTTAAGATTGAAACTCTGTCTCCATATTTCTCTGTGGATTAATGATAGTATTTGTTTGCAATTACAGCTTACGAAGTCCTTCCTATCAGAAAACTTGGAAAAATGTATGAGCAGTTGGATTGTAAGAATTTATGTTAGAAATATGCAAAGTTCCTTTCTTTTGTATCCAAATTGTGATTTGAAGTACTGCCAAAATAGGTTCTTTCACTGTGATGTGCAAGAGGCCAATCTAGACACAGGGTTGAGGTCTTTGATACATTTACAGTCCTGCACAGAAAGGGATGCTGGGTGGTGAATCCACAAAGCTGGCACACCAACTATCAAAATTTTTTACTATTTTATACATTTTACCTAAGGAAGGAATTAGTTCTCATTGGCTACAAGTTACATAATTCTCTTAATAATTAGTTTTCTATCTTCTATTGGATAATGATTCTCTTGCTTCTCATGCTAATTTGCATGCTCAGTCTTTATGTTTTTTGAGCCAGTGAGTTTCTTGGGTCAGTGATCATGATCTCACATTTCTGGAAGCTGGAGCTAATTTCAGCACAGTTGCTGAGTTGTCTTTAATAGTTTCTTCCTTATCTTGGGAGTTGTTCCAGGTATCCTTGTGGCCTGTAAATTCTGCATTCTTTGTGTCCACTAGCAGTGGCCATCCTTCTTCCCAAGCTTTGTTAACCTCCCCCTAGGTCTGAAATCAGTGAAGCATGTCAAGCCTTAAACCTTAACAAAGCAATTCTACCAACAAGTAATTTGTCTGTCTAACATCTGGACATCCCTTAGAGCTTGTTAGCTGCCCTCTGTTTCATGGGTTAAATCTCCTTTCTTGCTGTTCATGCAAGTAAAGAGCATGGCATAGTATGCAAGTATACAAATGCTTTTTTAACCGCAACAGTTTCTGAAGAAGTTTCAAGGTATTGTTTTTATCTGGTATCTTTTAATAACTTAGCAGAGTTGGGTGCCTCAAAAATGTCTCTGGAGTAATGTTGTGAAACAGAAGATTAATCAGTGAGTTTGACTCACTGCAGGGGCCTCAGTGGGAGCTTGGCTGTGGTGGCTGAGCAGTGGTGCTGCTGTCTAAGGATAATAGATCTCTACTGGATTCAAACTGATTTGGGGGAACACTAATATTCGCTTTGCCTGCTGTGAGAGATCTATCACAGGATTGACAGCTGTGAGTTTAAATCTGAATCTTCCTCATGCCAGGTATTTTAACTTGGGTGTAATTGTTCAAGTGATAATGGTTGCCATGTGATATATTCCTTGCATCCTACATTGGTTGAAATGTTGTGTCTAGGTGTGCACAGTATGTATATTTTTTCATTTTGTGAATATGTGACTCTTAACAGCTTTTCCTTCTTACAAGTAGGTTAAGGACCTTTGCTGCGAGGCCTGGGGAATCTTCTGAAACTGTAAATGCTGGAATTAAAAGTCTGTACTTGACACCTCCCATAAAACCAAAACCAAATGTGCGCTTTGAGAGGTATGTCTTTATGTTAGGAGTACGAGTGGAAGTCCCCCTGTAAGCTGTCTTCTGACTGCTTGCAGTAATTATATTCATATTTTGGAGATTTTTCTGTCAGATACTCTGAGTTGAAAATATTTGCTTTCCTGGCCTACTTTAGGATCCTGTGTTCACCTTCTAATGCTTTCTGGCATAGTTCTCCTTTGTGTTCTTTTCTAAGTTCATAAGGAATATGTACATTTTCCAAGCCCCGTGAAGCCTTCAGCAACTCCTTTGCAAGTCATGGGCAATGTTGTTCCTTGAGAATAAAAATTGTTATTTTATTCCTTCAATGAAAGCCAGTTCAGAATTAAACTACTTCTGTTTCACTTGGTTCTTGGTAGTCATCAAGTGGATCTTAGTGTATAGGGAGGCTGAGAATGGTGGATTGGGATGAGGGAGGAGGAATAAGTGGCTGCTGCATATTTGCTGCAAGGTAAATGTTTCTCTTCTTGTTTGACGGTGAAAAGGCAATTTCAGTATAATTGTGAGTTGTCTTTTTGAAAATTAGTTACATTTTTACACAAAAAAATTCTAAGAATATGTTACCTGAAAAAGTAATTAGTTTTCCTTGTTTTATACATTTGATATCATGGTGGTGTTCACCGGGGTCTGAGGAAGAGGGAAGACATGAGGATCTGACTCCATGTTTTATAAGGCTTGATTTATTATTTTATGATATATATTATATTAAAACTATACTAAAAGAATAGAAGAAAGAATTTCATCAGAAGGCTAGCTAAGAATAGAAAAAGAAAGAATGGTAACAAAAGCTTGTGTCTCGGACAGAGAGTCTGAGCCAGCTGACTGTAATTGGCCATTAATTAGAAACAACTCCATGAGACCAATCACAGATCCACCTGTTGCATTCCACAGCAGCAGATAATCATTGTTTACATTTTGTTCCTGAGGCCTCTCAGCTTCTCAGGAGAAAAAATCCTAAGGAAAGGATTTTTCAGAAAATATAATGGCTACATGATAGCTTCCTGTGTATTGATTTCTCTGTTTTGCATTGGATGGCCAGTTTAGTATTTCAGTGCTGTCAGATGGGTGTAATGGTAAGAGAAAAAAGCAAAAAAATCCTTTCAGCTTCCTTCAAAGGAAAAAGAATATGGTTGAAAATTCTGGATCACGTGTATTATTTTTGCTAATCTGCAGCCTTTTAATTTAATAATTTTATCACTTCTAAATTATCTCTGGAATGAGTGCACTAACTGCTTTGGGCTTACAGTGTATGAGTTATTTCACATAATAACAGTGCCAGTTTTGGCATGTTGCTTCTATGTCAATGCAACTAAGATTCTGAGTTTAATACAAACACTGAGGTATTGGCATTATCATGCTACTTTTTAAAGCTCTCTGCTTCTGAAATAGTGTTATAAATCAACAAGTGTTGCAAATAACCCAGTAGTAAAAGGACAAGAGGCACAGCCGGGGTATTGAATTTCAAAGCACTTTTTATTTTCAGTGCTGATTTTGATGAGACCATACTCAATGCTCAAGGAAATTAGATATAAAATGCATGTATTTTAAACTCTGTGCAGTTATGAGGTGCTGCTCAAATGGTATGAGGTTCCTGTCTGTTAACGCAGAAATCATATTGGCTCATCTCCAGGGTATGTTCTGCTTGCCATGCTTAGACTGGCACCTGCATTTCAGGCAGCCGTCCAGATGCACAGAGACATTGACATTTTCAAGATATCACTTGGCTCTCACTTTGAAGTTCACATCTTTCTGTTGACGTAAATAAAAATTGCACAAGACCCCTGAGCATGTACAGTTTGAAGACTGTGATGAGGTAGAGCATGATCTTGCTGTTAGACCAGGACATTTCTGTCCTGGTACTTCCTGACACTGCAGTCAAAATGGAGAGGGAATATATCTGCAGTTTTGCAAGTGCTTGTAATTATGGAATAAATGTTAAAATCATGGTACAAGCAGTAAGAAACTGAAGCAAAACAAGGTAGTTTCATGTCAAACACAGTTAAAGTTAACAAAGTTTAATGAATGTGCAAACCCATAACTTTTCATGTAATTGTGCTGTGCCACTTGAATAAGTTGTCATGTATTGTTTTAGGCAAATGCCACATACCAGAGAGTGAAATTAGAACCCAAACTCCACAGTTTAACTCTTCAGGTGATTTTTGATTCACCTGTTTACAACCTGCTGGTTTTCACCTCTTCTGTTTTTGTCTGGTTTGAAATTAAAATTGTCTGCCATTGTAATTTCTGGAGTTTGCCAGCATGTCTAACTGTATTCATTTTTCTTTTCTTTTCCAGCATGCCATCAGAAATGCTGCTGAAGATATTTTCCTGTTTGGATGCTGTGTCCCTATTGGCTGTTGGTTGTGTGAATAAGCGCTTCCATGAGCTGGCCAATGATAAGTAAGGAAGAGGGAAGGTTTCAGTTGCGCAGTAGATGTGTTTGCCTGAATTATGAATCCTTCTAATTTAGTTTCTCTGATGCCAGAGCGCTGATGCATGCACCTATGGACAGTTACTCTGCTGAAATTGCCCTGCATAACCCACAGCATGTGTTGCATGGAATTCTGATTGTCCAGGGCCTGTTGTTTAATGGGAGTTATGAGGCAAAAACTAAATCCAGTGTTTTGAAATGTTGCTGTTAGCACTTTGTTTTGTTTTAAAATTTGCATATATTTGTTTGTATTCATGTGGACCTGCACAAACTTCTCTGTTCAGGTGATCCTTAATGGTGTGTCTCCAGCAGCTTTACGAAATTGCCATAGCTTTCACAATTTTGAAGTCCTACTTACTTAATTCTTTCATCAGGTTTTTGCAGAGGGATTAATTCAATCAAGTGATCCACTAGTGGTTTTTATCTGTTGCTCTGTTTTTGAAATTTTGGTGATTCTAGTGTGAACAAAAGAGATGAAGATAAATACCAACACATTTTTTTATAAGGATTGCTTATTCAGAGTTCATAAATTGCTCCAATATGATGATAATTTTGTCAAAGGGTAAAGAGGAGACACCCTGGTTGGTATGTGGTAACTAGGATCCGAGCATCCTTTTCTTTCTAGGATTCTACTTCATTAGTGTTGTTTGAATGAGAAAATATCTTCCTCTATAGGAAGTTGCTGTACCTGGTATGAATCTATTTCTCCCTTATTTACTGAAACTTGTATGGTGAATCAATTGGTTTACCTTGGCATTCATACCTTTAGAACTGATGAATTTAAAGGGAAAATCTGTAGTCCAGATTAAGATTTTGAGGCTGTCAGCAGGTAAGAGTAGATAAAAATTGCATAGTTGACACAAATTTCCAGTCTTGGCATGTGTTTTCCACTTCAGGGTGGTAAGGCAGGATAAAATCACTGTGGCTGTCCAGGGGAAGATGATTCATCTGTCTCCATCTTGGTGATCTCTATTTCCATTTTCTAATCTCAAGAGAGATTAGTGTGTGTGCACAAATGGGACTTGGGGAAAAGTTACTTTCCCTTACCTAGGAGCCTGACTGTTCAGTGGGACCAGGTAATTTCTTCCTGATGGATTTTAATGGACCTTCTTAAGACCCTGAGTCTTGCAGTGTATGAACAGAAGTTTTAATTGAAGTCCCTGCATATTTCTGTGACAAATCTGACCTTGGTTTTTAGACTGAGTATCTTTTTTAGGATATTTCTGCTGTCCTTGATGTACAGGGTGCTGACCTTGATGCAACAAGACCATCAGTCTTTCATTGTGGTATGCGCTGCCTAATGCAGTGATTTGTCTTTTGGCTGTTCATATAATGAGTGTGCTTGAGCAGTTCTTAGCACTGATGTCTCCAATATAACTGTTGAAGACCAGAAGATGTTTGTGAGCATGGGATATTTCAGCCTTCCTATCATGCAGTGTGGGAAGTTCACAGATATGGTCTGCCTGCAAAAACTTGAGGATTCTGATCACCAGAAGAACGTGCCTGTGTGAGAGGAAGTGAGAGCACAGGGTCTTTTGGGCATTGTGGTCAAGTAATGGCTGATGATGATGTGCCTGATTCTGGCATTTCAGTTAGAGTAAAAGGCTTGTTGTAGTAATTAGTGTCCAGTAAGAGGCCTTGAGATGAGTATTAACAATTTGAGGCAAAAAGGGCATATATTCTGTTGTGAAAGAGGCAAACTTGTGCTTCCCTGTTGGATGCCTTTTTGATTTATCTGTCCTGAATTCTTCAGAAGTTGAGGATAAAGGGGCAGTGATACCTTTCTAAACACTTGTGATTCCAAGTCCTCCTTCATCTCATTCTCTGTCTCTCTGCCCTAGCTGAATTTTTGAGTTTCTTGAACTAATTTCTTTGCTTGCACAACACTGTTTTGGGAAAGGAAGAAGCAATATGTTACTGAGAGTGAGGATGAAGATGGTAGGTATTTGTCATTAGTCTGTCTTCAGTCAACCAAATTGCTTGAGTCTGCAACTTCAAAATGCAGGAAAAATGCCTACTACTAAGCCCTGTCTTTTCAGCATCATACAGTAAGATGAAGAGTATCTCCCTCCATCAAAGGATGTCTGTCTTGGGAAGGGGTTTCTAGTTAACAGGAGAGTTTTATAGGAGGTTATTTTACTGGACTTTTTAGGCTGATGAAGACCAATTGGATGATACACAGCTCAGACTCCCCTGGTGATGTTGTAATAAGGACATCTCTCCTTTTTTTTCATCACTGGACAATTCTAAACTGCTTTGGAGTTAAAGAAGAATTTCCCTTCTCCATCAGAAATGTTTTGTATTATCTGGTGACTTGGCTGCATTTTATGGTCTTAAAATAGAAGTATCTTAAAACTTTGTTTCAGTTTTGGGATTGTTCTTTATGTTACTCTTCCCACCCCGCTATTGGTGAAAGGAAGGTTGAAAACTCATGTTGACTGTGATCCCACTTTACAAGTCACAGTAGCTTATTGGTCTGTGTGTTTTAGACACTTTTATCTCAAAAAATGGCAGTGGGGAATTCTGTATATATCTGCAGAGCAGCAGGCTGGAAGGTTTTTGCAAAATCCCTGAATAGGTTTGCATCAATAAGCAGGCCTGGCTCTCAGCATGTGGGGGGTTATTCTCAGTGGCGGATGAATTGAGAATAGTTTTGATGGGTAGGAGGCAGTGTGGGATGGATCTAGTCCTTGAATGCTTTGAGGAGAGGGGAAGATGCCATACAATACTCAGTAGTGTAAGTTTGCCTGAGGATAAGTGAGAATTGGTAAAGGTAATCTTGCTGATAAGTGGTAGAAAATGTCTCTTAAGAATTTGTTGCCCATGCTATTATTTTTTTTAGTGCAGTTATGTACACTATGTGTCTAGCACTTCAGAATGAGAAAACTTACTGGCAACCTGCATTCACAAGATTATTGTTTGAGTTCTTGGAGGTTCCTGTACTCATTATTCTGTGAACTGTCCTAGAGATACTGGGGTATGAGAGGCTGAAATGGGACCTCATAGTTTCCCTGGTGTGAAAGAGATGAACCCATCATTACAGTCACATTTCTTTGACTTCAGAAAGTCATGTCTTCTCTGGGCTTTCCCAAAGAGGGTGCAGAAGGGATCGACATGACATTGATACCACCAAACAAAGGTGATTCTAAATTGTTCTCCTCCACACCACTTTCAGCTGAATCTGAGAAACTTGAAGTGTACAGGTTATCTTTGTTGAATAGGAGGTATTAAACCACTTTTTCCACTAGCTGATTTTCTATGAGGAGAACAAATCATTGTTTTGGGGTAGAATTTTCAAAATTTTCTGCTTAACCTTTATCAGTTTTCACTTTGCTGACTATGACTGTGCTATCACAGAGCTTCATCCTGGCTCCCATATCTTTGGGAAGACACACAAGACTTGTTTTGTGCTAACACTATGCTCAGTGGTAGCTGAGATGTGCATATAAAAAATTAAGTGACTATTCTTGAAATTTATTCCTCTTTATTCTGTTTTTATTTTCAGTGGAATTTGGCTGAAACTCTGTTCCAGCTCTTTGCACCCAAAATGGACAATTTGGAAAATGAAGTCTAAACAAACAGAAACTGTTTCTGTGGGCTGTGCTGCTTTACACGATAAAGAGCCTGGGTACTGGAAGAAAGAATACATCTTCAAAAAAACATCTGCCTTCAAAACTAGAGTAATGCGACTCGTTAAATTTCTAGATCCTTATACAGGTCTTCCATGTAAAAACAAAGAAGCTATGAAGTAAGCAATGCCTTGTCACAAAGATTTACTTGAGAACAATGTACAAAATATTAATGACTTGGGGGGGTATAAAATTAGAGCTAAAAAATGTGTATCATAATGGGAAGATACAATGATAATTATAAATGACTGAAACTGAGGAGCATAAGTATCAGCTAGTAGAAATTTAAAAATTCTATTGAAAGCATAGTTTAAGTTTTATCACTTTGGGAATTTGTTTTTAAACACCCCTCTCCCCTCTCAATTCCTAAATAACAGAGTCTCTGGGTTGAGTTGGATAATTGTCTTAAAGGACAAAAATGGAAAAGAACATGTAGTGGAGAAGCCAGACCTATCATTTAAGGACACATCTGTTACTGTACTTTGGCATGGTACAGACTGGCCATGCTTAGACATCCTGTCAACCCTGAAACTATTTGGAGTTACACCGTTGTTTCCTGACCAAAGCATACCTCCCAACAAGAATGGGTGAGTTTTGACATAGGATTTTTGAGGATTTTTTTGGGTGTAACTGGTTGATACCTGACATTTGTTTGACTCAAGAAGTTAACTCTTCATTTGAAAGCCTCCCTGCAGTTTTCTTTCTAGGTTCTTCTCTTCTTTGGTAGAGCTTTTCAGCAAGAAATAGTGTAATCCAGCAAGCTATGAAATTAATTCATAGGTTAATGTAGCTATTGGCATGTGATATGCAGACTGATAGGTCCTGACTTGCAAAGCTGAATCTAAGGTATAGACACAAATGAGCATGAAAGAAAAATGTAAATCTAGGAGAATTTATTGTGAGAAATTCAGCTTGGAAAAGTTCATCAGTATTTATGTGGCTACAATCAGGTAATCTATGTTGTTAAAATTTATTTTCTGTCTGATAGGTGTGTGTGTGAATTTAGAGAACTTGGTGTTTAAGTATGCATGCAATCTTCAGCATATGCATATATAGTCACACAGTCCACAGCCTGTCCCTTGTTTTTTAACTTAAATGTGTACAGTGGTTTTTCTCATTATAGTCTAAGAATATATTTAAATGAAAAGTGTCTATTTGAGGTATTTGTTTGCTGTCAAGGAGCTTAGCACACATCTGGGCCTGTGTGTATAGTAGGTGCAGTGTCAGCTACATGCTTCTTACAGAAAGCCCCTAGCCATAGAGTTCTGAAAAGAGAGAGAATTATTCACCTACAAAACACTGGGTTCCTCAACCAGAAGAAAATTATTTACTTAAAAAAGAAATAAATCAAGAGAAGCTTTTGTATAAAGTTAGCTGACCAAGTCTTGCAGTCAAATTATATAGGAAATGTAGTTGTTTTACCAGGATGATGATTCATATGTAGAAAATAGAAAAAGAAAGCTTGCAGGCAGTTGATGTACTTATTTCACAGAGGTACAAGTTTTTACAAATTGTGACTATAGATGAAGACAGTGGATTCACCAATTTCAGTATTGGTCATTGTTAAAACTGTAAGTGCAGGGACAGGCCTGATGACTGTTAAGACTGTAAGTGCAGGGAAAGGATTGATGTTGATTAGGATGAAATTTTTTACTGTGAGGGTGGTGGGACACTGGAGCAGGTTGTCCAGGACGGTTGTGGATGCCCCATCCTAGGCAGTGTTCAGTGTGTAGTTGTAGGTGATACTACAGTGATACCAGTGGAAATCTAGGAAATGTTTTGAATGTAATAAGAGCCTAAGTCTGAAAAGGATTTTAGAAAGACTTCTTTCTTCATTCTGAATAGGTAATGCAAACTCTACTTTCTGCTCTTTTTTAAATGTGTCATTACTTAATAAGAGTGTCCATGAACTTATATTTAAGAGTATTTTGGAGCTAAATGGCTTTAATTACAGGTAAAATATAAAAAAAAAAATTAAAAAAGGAAAGCTTGCAATAACACAGACTTTTAATTCATTATATATACAATTTGATCCTTTCCTTTGAGTTTTGCTTCACAGTGATAAATGTTCAGTGATTCAATCTAGTATCAATAAAGTATCAAAAACAAATTGTAAAGTAATTCTGTATTTTGAAAAGTTGGGCAAGCACGTAAGTTCTTTTTAAAAGAGTATTTTAGAAGATCATATAGTGTGTTTTGTTTCTTATCTTGTTAAGGGTTCAGATCCTGCTAGTACACTGTAGTTGTTCAAATGTATAGTTTATGACTCTGCAT
Organism: Geospiza fortis; assembly: GCF_000277835.1. Taxonomy (NCBI): domain Eukaryota; kingdom Metazoa; phylum Chordata; class Aves; order Passeriformes; family Thraupidae; genus Geospiza; species Geospiza fortis. The sequence continues at coordinate 10,323,321 of NW_005054311.1, forward strand.
GCTAAATGCTTTCAAAACCATTTTCATCATGCGCTGCTGGTCAGACTTCAGAGTTAAAAATGTAATTAGGCTGAACTTTTACATGAATAAGGAGACATAAACTTTTGCTACATTCTGTATGTTCTTTTCAAAGACCTCGTCGATTTTCCTTGATTGCTGAATACCATCTTGCTAACCTGACTGAAAATAGTGTAGTGGTTGGTGCTGATGAGCTTGTTCAGCTCTTCAGTCTGAGTCCAGGACTGTTAGTAGGAATGTGGAAGGTAAGATAAAATTTTGTTTCAATATTTTATTATTTGAAAGAAAAGAGTTGTTTTTTTTTTTTTGGGGTTTGGGGAGGGTTTTTTAAAAAATCTTACTTGTTTTTTTCCCCTTTGGATTTTGAAAGATGTTGTCTAAACTAGTAACCACAAAACACATGTAGGGACTGTAAGTGGATGATTTATGGTATCCTAAAGAGCTGTTGCTGGAGTATATATACATAGAGAAATCTAATTAAAAGATCAGTTATGTATCATTCTATACTAGATACTGTGTTCAATTTAACTTATTTTGCAGTCTTTACATGCCCAAGTTTGATATCCTGGAGTAATTTTCAATAGAATGGTTTGAGAAGTGCTTCTTCCTGTGATTCATGCCATTGCTTGTCCATATCACTCCAAGTGATGAGTTCCCACATAGGAACTTTAATTTACATCACCAGGTAGCTGTATCCTGCTCCACCAGTAGGAATGCTGTAAATCGTGCCCTTTTGGGGGTATTAAATTCTTGGTATGAAGAGTCTAAGTTAAGCAGTTAGCCTCTGTAGGGTGGGTGTAGATATGAGTGTCTTTAGAGAGCAGTGAAGAACATCTAAAGTAGACTTCTACACAAAAGGAGTCTGCATCTTTGCATGGAGTGCACTGGGACCTCTGTGTCTGCCTGTTGCTATGCAGGGCTGCGTGCTATGGAAGCCTGTCTCAGGTGTTCTGCTCTTGATCTCAATTCAGAGGTGGCAGCTCTTTTTTCCTCCCCTCAGTCATGCTGTTGACATCGACTTAGGTTATTTGGCGCTGGCAAGGAACTTTCCATGGGGAGGCTGTGGACAATTCCTGGAAGTCGTCTAATTTCCAGCTGCAAACATGGTGCCTCAAATGTGCACAATCACCAGAGGCAATGTTTGAAACTGCAGAAGGACTATTTCTTTCACTCTTAAGAGTGAAAGTCCTTTTCCTAGAAAACTTGAGACTGCCTGACCAGCATAAACCTGTTACAGGTTGTTTCAGTCTGTGAAAAGCTCTGCTAAATGAACAACCATTTCTCTCGTATCTTCAGAAGTTTTGTAGACTGGTGTCCCTGTATTGTTGGCTCTGTGGTCTTGCTTATGCATTGGCCCCATCTGTGCTTGGAAAGAGAGCTCTTTCAACACCTGGAAATAGTTCAATCATAACCAAGTTCCACATAGTTGTTAAAAATGCAGTGCCTCAATCTAGTATATTGTCCCTGCTTGTTTTTCTGAACAGCAGTTCTTACTCTCTGTGTAGGCAGAGTAATACGAGGTAGTTAAGTGTCAGTGGGTGTAATAATTGTAAATGCCACACATCTTGTTTTTTAGCACATAGCTGCATAACAGAAACCAAGGGCAGGTTATGTGGGCCTCCTGGTTTTTGGATAGAGAAAGACTGAGAATTTATGTGATTGATAGATCTCCCTAGTTAAATCCTTTATAGCAGTAATTTTGTACTATGAAAATACCAGAGTAGTTAAAAAGCCAAAAGTTTGAATAGAGGATGTAATTTTCTGGTAACCCAGAGAGATGAAAACAGTAGTTGCCCATATTTCAGGAAAGTATGGCAGTGGATAACTTTCCTATTGACTTAGGTGTTTGTAAATGTAGGATTTAAATAATGCATTTAAAGAAAAAAACCTGATATCCTAGCATTCTGTATTCTTGAAGTAAGTACATACTTTCATCTGTATTTAGTTTTCACATAGATATTTTCTTTGACTATAGAAGGTTATGTTTGTAATGTTTTCCTAGGAGTAAATAATCTGGTGAAGACATGATCTTTACTTTGAAATTTGCAATTTGTGTTGAATAATTCTGTATTCCTCACTGATGTTAGCCCTCTTTGGAAATAGTTCCTTACACATGAAAATAAACTTGATGCTTCAGTAGTTGGGAATAAGTGCTGTTTGATTCTGTTTAGGTATCTTTCTTAAAGTGGTAAGTAGAAGATAGGGAAGTACAATTCTTGGATTGCTCTCATAATTTTTGCCTTGGCATAGCTGGCTTCTGTCTCTTTCCCCATAATACAAAAATGTTGCAGTCTTTTATATATATTCTGTACTCTTGTGAAAAGACAGTAAAGGTTTTAGGAGTCCAAGTGTTAAAGCAAGCCATTACTAACATTATTATAGTAATTGACAGAGTAATAAGAAGCAGCATTTATCTATGAATTTTAATGCTCAGAAAGACCTTGTGAAAAAAAGGAATTTCCAGATGAAAATACATCTACTTTAATTAATTTTTCAGGGGAAAAATGAAATTGCTTTTGTTATGGCGAATCTTCATTATAATCAACTTCTTGAGAGAAGCATTTTGGGTTCTGCTACTGTGTAAGTTTGGTTTTCCTTCGTGGGTAATAAAGATAACCTTTTGAATAAAGCTTTGCATTTTACAGTTAAAATTGGCTGCTGGTAAGAGGTTTGTATTTAGGCAGTAGTTAACTATTCTTGTTTAATATAAACAACAGTTACAGTAACTAAATAACAAACTGTAGAAGCATTTTCATTATAAAATATGGCCATTGTTATGCTCTTAAGAAGATAATTTAGTTATACAAGTGTACCGGTACTTGCCATATTGAGAGAGATAGAAATACACTGCACACACTTTCTCCCTTTCCCCAGGCAGTCTTCTTATTTCCTCTTTCTGTCTGAAACAGAAAGAAAAGAGAGAGACATTTCAGGAGGTAGGGAAGTATTCTTTGGCTGTGTAAGAGGGGGGAGAACTCTTGTAAACTGGTGAGGTGCCTGCATTAATCTTTTAATCCTTTTGAGAAAGTAGCTGGGTTTCCTATGAAGTGTTTGTATGATTTTTTTAGCTTTAGAATAGTATTTGGGGAATTTATTTCCCACTCAGCTCTCTGGTCAGATACTGTTGTATCTACCAGTAGTCTTAAATGCCCACTATAGCTTAGTGTGGCTCTTCTCACACAGAATGCAAGATTTAACACCATCTCCCTTAATACCAAATTGAATGCTGTGTAGAAGTTGCTCAGTTGCCTCTAGCATGTGGTCTCTTTAGGTCACTTGTGTGCTGTACTTATTTAGTTAGCCACAGACAAAATTATTTCAATATTTGCTATTTCAGAGAAGTCTCTAGAGCTAGTGTACTTTTAGATTTGTAGTTGAGCTGATGCTTTTTTCTTTTTTGTAGACAAGTCCACATTTTGAAGTTTAACACATGTACCTTTTAAAGTTGACTGCTGTATTTTCTGCCTTTGGGTAGGCTGAACAGCTGATCAGCAATATTAGACACTGTAGTATCTTAAAAGAAGCATGATGAACTAGAGGTGTTAGATTTTGAAACTGTCTTAAGATGACAGTCTCAATGTTGGCCTATGTGTTATATCTTTACTAAGTCATCCCCCCTTGCTAAATTCTATCTTTTTTTTTTTTCAAGTCAATATTCTCCTCCGCCTAATAAACCTTTACTGGATGATATTGACTCAGAATATGGACTGCATGACTACAGGCTGCATCTTGATCTGCATGGCAGAAACTGCATGTACCTGTGTGGATCCTTCAAGTGCCTCTTCTGCAGAAAACGTAAAGTTGATGGAGCAATAATGTCTGTTTTAAAAATGATCCCTGCTGTTGCATCTTTCCTTCTTATATCCAGTTTCTCTGTTTTAAGGGGTGAAACTGAAATGGAATTTTAAGAGTAAGCTATCTTTCTGTTTGTGGTGTGGTTTCTTTATATCTGCATGGTGCTTTGTGTGGCATCCTAAGCCCGCTCTGTAAGAAGTCTGCCTGCTGTTAATTGACACTGTCAGCCTGGCACACAAATTCTGCAGATATTCAGGGTCTTTTCTTTTAGTTCTGTGCTACATTAATAATACACTGGCACAGTTCTTGGTGCAGGTTGATGTTTCTTTCCCAAGTATTTTATAAAGGAGAGAGGGATACATATTGGAATCTTGTTTCTGTAGAATTCTCCTCAAGTATACTTTGGGTGCACAGACAGATTAAATGTATAGATACATTTGTACAAGTTACTGTGAACTTTAAGATTTAGAGTTTCTATTTTGGTGAGCTTAAGGTTGCCTGTTTTGACATCCTTGCATTGTGTGGAAAACAGTTTCAGTCTTCTTCTGCTGCTTCATTCTGTTCTCAGCACTTCTTTCCATGAGACATGATTGGCCATACCTGTTCTTCTCATACAGCCCAAATTCATAATTGCACTGGGTTTTTGAAAAATACATGGGTCATCTCTCTTTTGACGTAACTTCAGCATAACTTCCTGAGCTACACAGCTGTCTTTCTGTAATCAGAGATAGATTAAAATATTAAAATTGAACACTGTCATTAATTTAATTTAGAATTAAGTATTGTCAATTAATTATTGCTCCCCAGTATTTATATTTGATACCGGCACTCCTGAGCAGTGTGGATTTCAGAACATATTGTTTTTCTGTCAGTAGAGGGCGCTGTTGTCAGGCGTGAATTCTTTTGCAGGGCTGCAGAATTTCCCCGTGATTCGGGTTGGTTTTTCTCATTTGTGTTTGGTGATTCCAAGAGCTGTGCTTTAGATTGCAGCCTTATGCGGTGTGGAGTGTTGTTGTCCTTGAACCTGAAATATACATGTTTTCAGATTTTAGAAAAGTGCCAAGCTTGAATTAAAGGAATACTTATAAGGGTAAAATTTCAGTGGAATTCTATGCATGTAGCAAGAAATCTTACCTGAAGTGTTGCGTAGTGCAGGAGTCCTCTTTATGTTCTCAGAAAAAAAAATCTTCTCAAAATTGTCCAGAGGCATAGGTTTTTGGGATTGTGTTGGTTTTTCTTGTTTAGCTGAATATCACATTTTTCTAAAATGAAAATTTTATACTTTTAGCAATACAGCTGCGCAAGAAAAAGTATTATGTGGCATACTTCCTTTCTTGGTATCACTTTCTTGCTGCTTAGAAGCTACTTCCACAAAAGATTAAGCTGATGTTTATGCAAATTGAAGCAAATGTCCATGAGCTACGGTTGTGATGCCATCTCACTTTGCAAGTTACAGAATCTGTTTCATGTTCACAAGTGTTTTCTGAATTGCTTTGGTTTTGTGACCTTCAGCAGTGTGACAGCCATCAGATTCTGGTCTCAAAGGACGACAGCTGAAGCTATGGTTCTGCAGACAATAAGCTCATTTGTCATCTAATCCCTTCCATGTGCTTGCACAGTAATTCCTTTTGGAAAATGCTTGACTTCCTCCAAAAAGGTGTAGTGAGGCAGCATATGGCTGTCTGCTGTCACATTTTTTCATTGTGATTTGTTTTTCATTTTTCTCATTCTGGTGAACATGATGTTGCTGAATGTGGCCAGGTTTATCCAAACTGGTTGTGTTGGATGGTTTGTGTTTTGTTTTTAGGGTCCCTTTTAATAATACACTTTGTCCCATCCTCTGGGAAGACTCTGAAGCATGGAAGTCCTGCAACATAGTGGAAAGTCTTGCTATTTCTGAAAATTCTTTACCCAGTCCAGTTTTATTTTAAATTATAGATGCAACATACCCATGGCAGTTTCCACAACTTGAGGCACATACCAGTTGTGAGCTAGTTCTGTTGTTTTACTTATTTATTGGTTTTCACTGGGAAGCTTTAGGCATTCCTAGGTTACCAGAGAATGCCCATTTGTATTTTGCAGAATAACTGATTTGTTCAAGATTAATTTTTGTCTGCTTTTGGTTAGTATATATTAATATTGTGCTGCACTTTGCTACTCCGTTTTCAATTAATTTTGCTGAATTCTTAATATTAAATTTAAAAAGGTTATGTCGCACTTTATTGGACCAAGCAGATGGAATGTATATGGCTACAGATTTTTTTCCTGTTATTATACTTGCTTTGCAGTAACTAGCTGTTTTTTCACTGTTTTGGTTGGGGTTTAACATTTTATTTTATGCTCCTTTTCATGGAAACAGAATCTGTATTATGGTCTCTTTGACAGGTACTGTAGGGTGAATATGCTAAATATGTTGTAACTGAATTGAAAATATTTAGAAAACTTTCCTTATTTTCAGGAAGTTATGACAGGCTTTTCATATGACTCCCAGAAGCCATGTATTCAACTTCTTAATAAATATTTTTGAAATGTATTTACCTAGGTTTTCAACTTTTTAAGCACGGCTTTGTAGCCATGTGGTAGTTTAAGCTTTTGCTTTTCATTGTCATTTCTTGTTGATGTAAACTGATGTACTGTGCTTGCAAAATGTAAGGATTGATTTTGGTGTGTTTAGAGAACTGTTAAGCTTTGTTTGTAAAATTTCATATCAGGCAGTTGAAATGTTTTGCTTGACCTTGAAGATTGATTTGCAAGTTTAAATAATGATTTTAGTATGATAAGGCTGGTTGTTGGCACCCAAATTAGTGTTAAGCATAGCTTTTCCTCTGAAAATACCAATCAAATGACAACTTGCAACAGAGGCTTGGTTAGCAAAACAAACTTCCTTGGCTTTTAGCTAAAATAAGTGCTTTGGAACTATTGGTCTATTTGTTTGTTTCCCCTGAGGTTTGTCTACATGGTCTATGTTCTCTTTGTTAGTATTACCTCTATTTGGAAATATTTGTTCCCTATAATTTACTCTGCTGCTTTGCTTGCTGTTGCTATGTGTGTCTTGCATGAATCAAGGACTAGAGATGTTATAAGGGGACAATGAAACAAAGTCTAGTTCAGCCTGAAGAAAGCCCTGTCCAATTTGCTTCCTCTATGTTTCTCTTTGTATGTTTAACATAGCTTATCCTGCCCTTTAATTTCATTTTCTCATCTGACTGGGGTGTGGAAGGGGAGTACTTAGTACTTAGCCTTCAGTTTCTTGCTTGTTTCTAGGCAGGCTTTTCCTTCCTTCTGAATCTGAGGACTGAAATGGAGCTTTTATATTAAAAAAAACCATGTATAAAGTCTGGATTAACCAACCCATGAATAATTAGCCTTCAGATTCCTGATCTGTTGCCTGTTTCCATTCTGGCTAAAGTTAAGAAGTAACTGCAATACATCATAGCCAGATGATCTATCTAGCAATATGTATTAATACCATGCAATAGTAGAGTGATGTCCTGGGCTTCATTACTTTATTAGCAGAAGAATGCTTTTTTCAATCCATTTTTATTCCATTCAAACTTCATTTGATCTGAATGAGTAAGAGAAATAGCCACTTCCATGCAGATTGGAATTGTGCATAACCAAGTAGTCCTTTTGGAAAAAATGGTTGTTGACTAATGTTTTCAAGCCTCTTGTATTAAAGCTCAACTTCAAATGTGGACGTTCAGTGGTTAGTCAGTAAATTATTTCAATAAGATATTTTTACCTTGAATGAAATTTTGTCATTGAATTTGATTTACTGAGGTTATGGAACTGGACCGTTTGGACAGGTGTCAACTTATGGCCTTTTTGTATTTTGAGCTGGATCTTGGAAATTAACTTTTGCTTACATTTTCCTCACTGATTTCTTTTGCACTTCACCTAAAGTGGGTATCACAGTTTGGAGGATTGCATATTCCTTCAACTATAGAAAGTATTTCCTACAAAATATTTCCTGGGCATAGTCATGTTGGTTTCACTTGTATTTACACTCCTATTCCAAACAGTGTCTGTACTGAAAAACCTGCAGCTGTTGTTCTCTGTTGTGTGCTGGGCAGCTTCCTTTCCATAATAAGTGTTCTTTGGACTCCCCACTGGTAAGTGATGCCTTTCCAGCATTGGTTTGTGGCCAGCTGTATCTTGGGAATTGCTTGGCTCTACAGTACCAATTCAGAGAAGTTTTTGGCCTCTGTGTTAAAGTGTGGGCTTTCTTTCTCCATCACTGCCTCCAGCTATCTGCTTCAAGTAGCCACCAGGCAGAGGTTTTGCTGCCACTGCATGCTGGATGCAGCCATTGAACTCACAGCCAGCCTTCCTGGTGTTGCTGCTTCTGTCTGTAGCCTCATTCTGCTACTTGGGCTTGATTGAAGGAGAATCACAGGCAAAACACTTCAGCCTTTTTTCACTTCTGTCACTTGCATCTTAAATCTCTGCAAGCCCCTTCACTTGTTACCTCACCATCCAGGACCTACTACTGGATCCTGACAAGCATTACGTTCCTGGGAATTCTTCTCTCCCTTTGTATCTGTCTCCTGCATGTGCTATATACTTACTTTTTTCTACTGAGGTCTCTAGTGCTTTTGTTTTGCTCTTTTAAGAGAGTATCTCTTGTTCAAAGAAACTTGTTTAAGGGATGTCCTACCAAGAAATCTGCTTGTGTCATGATGTGATGCTTTTATTTTCACTGTTCTTTGTAGTCAGATCATGTTCACTATGATGTACCCCAAGTTATAATTAGACTGTTGGATTCCCTGGTTAACTTTCCCTCTCTGATAGCAAAGAAAAAAAAGTTAAAAAAAATGCCAATCTCTTTTGAGAGGAGAGGGAGAGATTCCAAAGAAATATGGTTATATGTAGTAATAAAAAAATCACAAATCATAGTAATTCTGCCAAAAAAACCCCAGGGGCCTTGGAAAGTTATTTAAAAAATGAAAAAAAATCCATAATTTAAAAACTTGATTCAAATCAAATCATACTTCATGTCAATTTAAATGATGCATAATCCTTTCTAAGGAGGAATAGTTATCTGTGTACCCTTTGTATTGGGTTATTTGAGTTTCCAGTCAGAGATAAGAGATTTAAATAACTTGAAAAACAAGACTGGGGAGGTATCTCATTGTTTTATTTTGTGTGGTAGTGTTGAGCTTGACTTCTGGGGAACGGGAAGTTATGAAGGCACTGGTGGCATGAAATTGAAATGCTGAGTGTGAAATTTACTCCTTGCATCCTTGTGTAAGTTCTTTAGGTGGCATTCTTATTTTTGTACTAAAAAATACAAAATATTTTTTTATCTGCAGTTTCTACTGTGGATCACAGAATCAAAGCTCCAAACTGCAATTTAATTCCTCTATAAAGTGCTTGATATTTAGCTGTTGGTGTATGCCAGGGTTTCTTATTGGTGAGTGGGACGAAAAAGACATGGAAAGGAGATAAGAGAACATTTACAGTGTAGTTGGGCTCAATTTGATTTATACTGCTGTAATGTTGTATATTGTTTCTATTTTCAGGTGACATTGAAAATGGATATGTGAGGCTCATAGTTGTAAACTTAAAGGATAATAGGAAGCACTTGCCTATTATTGGGACACTTGGCATATCCTGGGAAACAGATGTGTTTAAAGGCAATGTAAAGGTCAGAAATATTCTTTGTTTCTGGAAATGCTTACTTCAAAACAGAATTATGTTTGTGCATCCTAAATAGGCTAATTTTTAAACAACCTTTTGATTTGTAGAAGCTGTCTGTAACTGGACAAAACTCAATTCCAATATTCAAAAAAAAAAGTGAATTTTGAGGAAGAGAGTACTCTCCTTTCTCTCATAGAGTATGGATTGCATGATAGACCCATTATCCGTATGTAGTTGCTCCAGTGCTTACCTCTCAGCAAAAATGCTGTGACTGACCAGCCCACTTAGAAATGCTGGACAAAAAAATGTACTGCAGATGTACTTTTTGTGAGGATTTTTTTTAATTTGGTATGAGAGTGTTATTTTTTGTTTTGTGTTTTTTATTTCTTTTGGTTTGGTTTTTTTTGGTTGGTTGATTGGGGGTTTTTTGTGAGCAATAAGCCTTGAACCTCTGGGGAAATACTCTGCAGTTCTTTGCTGTATGTGCAGTGAAAGTTAGGAACTGCTGGGGAATATTAAAATGCCAGTGGACACAAGAAACTACAGTCCACATCCACACAGTCAGCACCTAGCTCCAGTCAGGTACATCAGTCAGATAGATTAACTCTTTATTTTTAGAGGAATGCTCACACATTCTATTGCATAAAATTCCTAAAAGAATTATTTCAAACAAAGTTTCAGAGTGGTTCTGTAGCTTTTGCAATAGTGGTGAAGGCACATATTTTTAAATATACTTTATCAGCATGAATATTTCAGAAGTCATGAACATTCTGATAAATATAATTTAAGCACTACTGAAAAATCATCTAGTTCAACATTTGATTTCAATTTTGTTGCTTCTTTCGAAAAAAACCCTCAGAATTATTAAAACTGTTGCTTCTGCCAATCCTGTATAAATGTGGAATGAAATACTGTTTGATGAGACTTTTTTTACCAAGGCATGTAGTGACAAAACAAGGAACATTGTTTTTAAACTGAAAGAGGGTAGATTTAAACTGGACTTTGGGAGAAAAAGGTGAAAAATTCTTTCTCCATGCTGAGGATGATGAGGCAGGGGTGTTGGAACCTTAGTTAGGTCCCTTCTAACCCAAATCATTCTATGATTCTATAGGATTAACAGCTACTTGGCAGAATCTTTTTTTTTTTTAATGAAAAAAATCCTGAGTAGTACATAAGAATTTAGGAAGTTATCTGAATTTAGGAATTTAGGAAACAGAGAGTTATGGCTGTAGTCTTTAGTTTTTTCAGTTTTAATCATTCTCCTGTGTACTTACAGCATAAATTATATGTAGTATTTGTTTCTAGGACAAAATAAAGAGTACAGTATTTTTTTTTAAACCTCATTTTTTGATGAGAGATGGAACATGTCAGCATATAGCTGTGGATTGAATTCAGTGTAGTTTTTACCGTAACTCTCTAAAATTCTTAAAGCATGTGAATGCCAGATGACCTCAGCCACAGAAGTAGGACATTCCATTACTTTGAATTTATTTGAATTTTAGTTAATACTCTAAAGAAAACAAAAAAACCCTGAAAACTTCCTTGGCACTTCTGGGTTTTTTAATAAAAAATTAGTTGCTGAAGTGCAGATAGTTGGAAATTGTCATGGCTTAGGAATGGTATTCTCCAATTTAGTATTCTTACTGTAACCACTCAAATCACACTCCACTGGCTTGCTTTCCCTTTCCTCTTCCCTGTGTTGGGCTGAAGAGGAGAACTGGAGGCACGAAAGGTAAAGATCAAGGTTGAAATAAGAGCAGTTTACTGGAAGCAGCAGTGAGATTAAAAAGGTGCTGAGTAACAGCAGCAATATTAACAACAAGAATGTACAAGAAAGGGGAGTGATTCACGTGCAAATGCTCACCATGGAGTGCAACTTGACCGTGGCACAATACCCCTAAAGAGAAGAAAGCCCTTTCCTTGCCCCTGTAAATGAGGTGAGGTGGTATAGAACAACCTCCCTCTCTTGGCCCTGCTCCCTCCTGGCTGCTGCAAAAATTAACCTGATCCTGACCAGAACCAGGACAGAAATGCAAGGGAAGACCCCACCACTCAACACCACCCCACTTTACTATTAATAATTGGCCTTTTATATGCAAGTTATCAGACCAGAAAATAGGGATTCTTTCTTGTTTCCAGTGATTCTGTAGCTCATATAAGTTTATTACACCAGCATTAGGATCAGTTTGAATTTTGTATTTTCAGCATAGTCTACAGTAAAAAGCTTAGGGAAACTGTGTGTATCTTATTGCCTCATGTTTGTGCCATCTGCCCTTGTGTTGTTTGATTGAAGTAAAGTAATAGTGAAAGCAATGTTAGAGCAACAGAAGCACAACTATGTAGTACAGAGAAATAAAGCATTCCAAATGAATTTTTTTGGCATGGAATATGTGGTATTGGTTTGTTTACGCTTTTGGAGCACAGATACAACATAATTAAGATAATTTGATTCATTTAATGATTCAGAACTCATGAGAATAAGGAACAGCTGATACTAACAATGACACATTACTCCTATGCTTCCAAGGGATATGTGAAACTATCAGTTTGCCAAGACCAAGGAATTGGCATTAACATTTTTAAATTATCTAGTTGTGTAATCTTGTAAAGAAATATTTTCAAGAATTTGTAAGTGGAGGAATTACATCAATATTATTAATATTACCTTTTTGGGAACTGAAGCTGTGAGCCTTTCAAAGAGTACTGTATACAGCTGGCTTGGAAGGGTAATTGTGTGTGCACTGCCTTGGGCAGTCCCTGAGTATCTTTGCAAACATTGCTGCATTCACACAAGTTTAGCAGCTGACTTTAAACTGAGGTTGCTTTCTCATATTGAAGGGACCATCATTATTTGAATGGTAAAGTAACTAATAGATGAGAAAAACAGATGTTAAAGGCTTAAAAATGTTCAGGAAGTAATGTTTGATTTGGTAGTGGTACCTTCTGTAGCAGTGGTACCTTCTTGTAGCACAGCATTTAATGTGTGAAGGCTGCAGTTTCGATTTCTGCAGGAAACCTCTAAGTATTTGTTGCAGTAGGTCAGTGAAACACTCTCAATTGTATTTCGAGGTTTTAGCCTTTGTACAAAATTCTCTGAACCTCACTTACTTTGCCATGACATAGGGAAATAATCTCTTCTGCTTGTGTTTGTAGGACTGCTTTGTGATGGATCTGACTCTCTTGGATGAAACTGGAATGCCCTTCTGGTGTTTTAGTGCTCCAGTCCACATGGAATTGTCTACCAAGTCATCTGGCCTTTATGACTACATGGGTCATATCTATACTGCAGACTATGCAGATTCAGAGGGTAAAGTCTGTGTTGAGTTTGTATGGTTGGAAGAAACCAAGGAATATATTATAGTCAGTTTGGTGCTTTATGTAAGCACCAAAAAGGTAAATAGCTGGTATGGAACAAACTACTGACTTAATTAGGTCACTAATTTCCTTGTTTTGAGAACCAAACAAACAACCCTGCTACAACAAAAACCACAATAAAGTGGTGATGCTTAAGATTGATACCAACAAGCAAGACTGTTCCTGCAAGGTGTCCAGTAATAAATGCAATTGCCTACATTTTTTAATAGGCAATTGAGGAATCAAAGAGACATATTGATATAAGTGAGAGGTTTTCTTCTCTGTTGAACATTACATGGTTAGTCTGTTTCTCACTGGCTATATTGAAATTATTTTTAGGAAGACTTTTCTTTATAGACACTTGTTACTATGGTTAAGGAATTGCTTCTTTTGAGAGCCATGCTGTGAAGATGCCTTACCTTACATAAGCTACACTGGTTTTGAGAACATTGACTTTTATGTTTAGTAATAAAACAGCATGTGTGCTGTTCCCTCCAGGTTTGTTGGAGTGTAATTGGTAAATGAGAAGTTTTGTTAAACACATTTTGTTAAATGCTTTTCTCAGAAAAACTTCACTGAAATATATTTTAGTAAAAGATTGAAAGGCTAGATGGGAAGCCAGATCTGAAAAATGTGTCAGTCAAGGCATTTGTTAAAGTCATGTAAAATCTGTTTATGATGTTTCTTTAAGTTCTTGTTTATTCTGTTTTCCCATGTTCTGACCTGGTCTGATTGAGACTAGATACTTGCCTTACATATTGGCCTGTGACTAAGTGTCCCAATTATCAGCCAACCTGAGCTGATGTCTGCTCTTACAGAATGTATGGAACATTCAGTTGTTTTGGAAACAATGCATATCTGAAGCTGTATATCTAACAATATGAGTCCATATAAAAATTGATTATATGTGTCCAATCTTTCCAGTTCCATGGAGTAACTTTAGAATAAAATTTTCTACTTTCTGTATTGAAATATTTTTTTAAATTACAAGATATTGTGAGTCCAGTGTCATTACCTAGCAAGGACAATTATATTGTTGCCTGCTCTGACTTTATTATGGTAGTGATTTCCTGAAAAAGAAATTCTCTCTTTATTTGTTTATATACATTAATTGGTTTGTGCAAACAATGTTCATATACAAGCACTTATCTTCTGTGCTACAGTGGTAGATAGATATTACAGCCATAAAGTTGTTAATTTAAGTTTTAAAAACAATAAGGTGAGGCTGACAGTTCTAGTTCACCTTGTTAACCTTACCTAAAGAAGCAGTGGAAATGTTTCTGCATTTGGTCATTAGGCAGACTAACAAGAGTGATCAGCTGCATTTTGTCTTCTTTCTTACTGACTGCTGATGGGGACAGGAATCCCTTGAAGTGATATAAAGGTTTTAACATGTGGACTGGGTGTGATGAATGCCAGAATGACAGACACTGAAAGTGATCTGTGCAGACAAGTGGCCAGTCTGGATTTTTGTTTTTGCCCAGATTTAATTTTTGAGTTACCAGCTTTAGCAAGGAAATAGTAGCTCAATCCCAAAGTTTTCTTAGTCATTGGCCTTACTGCTAAGCTTGTAAACAAAAATGTAGAATTATTCGGGATACATTGTCCTTTGAAATGTGCAAGTATGTTCTCTTACTTCCTGTGAAGCTACCAAAGACAATGGGCACCCAGCAGCCATCAAATGGTGAAAGGTTTGTCACTGTTCATTCCAGCTGAATTTTTATTGTATTTCCAATATTTCTGGGTTTAGTGTTTTTTAATAAAAGTAAAATGCTTTCTTTAATAAGCAATTTCAATTTCTAATTAATTCGATTCTTTTCTACAATTGAATGTTTTATAGAAAATTCTGGCATCACTGTTGGAAGTGGAGCAAGAGAGTATGCTGACCCTACCCCTGACAAGCTAATCTAGTAGCCTGAAAGTTTACTATCTGAATTGATTAGGATGAGAGTAAGTCTTTAGCAGCCCTGTCAACCTAAAAGGTGATAGAAGGCAGAGCAATTTTGTCAGGTTATTGCTGGCTTATTTCTGCTGCGCATAAACATGTGTATTCAGCAAACCCAAGCAAAATGTTCCAAGATCTTAAAAAATGGACCCAAATGTTGCAGAGCTGTTCTTCTGTATCTTTACTGGCTATAATTGTGTCCTTTCTGAAGATGTGAAGGATGTGTCCTGGAACAGGCCTCAGGTGGACCTAAACTTGATCTCATACTTACGCCACTCCTTTGATTTCAGCTGACAGTTGCTTTACAACCGAAGTAAATTCAGTAGCTACCAGCTGTATGATCAAACCTGGTAAGTTACATATGCCTTAACTCAAGCTTCCATTTCTTCAACTCACATCTTCTTTTCTATATGTAAGTAAAGACATAGACTGAACTTCCAGGAAGGAAAGGGTTTACATTAGGTAAACTGCACTGGTCTATTTCATGAAAGAACCCATCTGTTCCGAAAACTGATGCTTTGATAAAATTGTCTTCTAAGTCCCCTTTTATATACCTGGTGCAAAAGGTGGTAGAGTGAGTTGCATGTACCATTCTACAGTAAAAGATTCTTGTTGTATAAAAGACAATTATTAGAACAAACAGGAAAGATGGAGGCACCAGTTGAAATCTCATCATGTCACAACTGGTTGTGACAGTAAGCCTTACCAGCACATTTTTCCTTTAATGTCTCAAGATTTTTCTTGCAGCTGTTTTTAATAATTTTGTGTTACATACTGAAGACAGAACAATGTGTTTGTTGTAATTTTATGCTTTATACAATTTGTAAGACAGTTTCTGTGAGAAGAAGTATAAACACTTGTAAGTTAAAGATTTTACTCGTTCTTGTGCACTTCAAGTACCAACTCATCCAATTAAAAATAGAGCAGCCCCTACCAACTTCTAAATGTGTATGTTTAAGTACTCTGCAACAGACAGAACTGTGGTATTTTTAGAGGGTGATTTACATGGTAGGCAAGCATAAAAACAGTACTTATGTTTACTTTAGTGCAGATATAATAGTGCTCATTTAACATAACGAGTTTAAATTGCATTGGAAAGGAATCAGTGTGAAAGTGATTTAGTGAAAGGGCTTTCGTGAGATTATTGTAGCAGTAGAGGAGTTGTCATCTAATAGAACTACATCTAAATGTTAATCCTGCCATTTATCCTTGTTTTGCTAGATTCTGCTGTGTACCTAAATGTTTCTGTATTCTGTGTTCCTTATTTTTTAAAAATTATTTTTAGGAGGTGTTTCTAAAGGGAAAATGTCTTCAATGAGCAGTTCATTAATATTTTTGGGTATTTAATGTGATCGTCCATTGATGCAAGCTGGAACTGTTGGTTTATATAACCTGAACAATTGTCTTTAATTTTAACAGTGCCACTATGGAATCGTAGCTCTTAACTGCAGTTGGCTTGCTATAGAGGGAAGCTAATAGCAGCTATAGATTCTGAAGTCTTTGTAGCACAGGCAACTAATCGCAGTGTTTTTCTTCCAACTGGCCTGTCAGTTGCTTTGGTTTTTCTTCCCTTGTTTTTGCAATTGCTTTAATAATACATTTCAGTTCTAATGTGCTTTTTGGTATCTCTGATTTAATATGGAAAGCAATTGTATGCTTTCCATATGTATGTGAATGTCTCATTGACTTTGCTCTTGTCTGTCTGGCCTCTTTCTCTGTTTAGCAAGTATGTTTTGATTTGTATTCATCCACTAGGTGGTTAGGTATGGTCTTGGTTTTGTTGAACTGTTCTCATTGTCATGTGCTTGCTTTTAGAAACAAGGACTATCTTCCTGGTTTTTTTTCCTTATTTCCCACCCCACCCCCGCTTTCCCCTGCTGGTACATGGCTACCTGATGCTAGGGATTGAGTGCTCAGCAGAAGTATGTGAATAGGATACCGTCAGCTGAAATGGATTAATTCTGTTTCAGATTAAGAATCTAGGCAAGTGATCAAGTTTTATATGTTAGGTATATCTGAATGATTTACTGCCTGGCAACAGTTACATAGTAGCCTACGTTGTATTCACCAGACTGTGCATGTATTCAAACAATTAGAAGGAGATTTAGGTAAAAGCATTTGCTTTTCTGCCTTTGTTGTGTACTATTGTGGCCCAGCTGGTCTGCTGTGTCTAAGTTGTGATAAGTGAAATTGAACTCAAACATAATTGCATTAGAAACTGTACAGAAAAAAAGGTGTTTCAAGAAGTTAAAATGAGAACAAGTGATGGGTTTTATACTCTGTTTGTGTGTAGTGATTTGGAAGGACATTAGTATGAATAGTTAAAGCCTGTCTCTTGCAAGCATCATAAATCAGAGGGGGAAATGGTGCAACAGGGATAACTAGAGTGTGGTGAGGAATTTATCATTCTGAATGTCAAAGCAGTGCTTATTCTATTCTTTCTGACTCTTAAATGGTTTAAATTTTTTTTCTCATGCTGTGCCTTTAAAAATGTTGGTGAAAAAGGAGTAATGATACTTTGTGTTAATGCACTTCAGTTGTGGAAAGTTTATAATGAAGTTTAAAACGAAGGCTTTTAAATGTATTGAAAAAACTAAAATGGGAGTTATTCTTTCTGGGTTTAAGTTACTGATCTCCTTTTGAAGAACGATGAACCTTTTGAAGGGAAATGTGCTTCTGAGTGAGACGCTCATCATCTATTGGTAGGTAGAAGTACTTTTGTTCTGCATATAGGCCACTTAGAACATATATTAACTGTTATTTCTGTCCTGAATCAGTCATAAAGTTAAATTCAGCTCTCTTGATGAAATGTTATCCAAAAAATGCAAGGTAGAGAAAAATGTGTAATAGCTCTGTTATGCCCTGTTTATTCACTGAAATACTACAAAGCAGTTTAATCTGCAGGGGTTGGAAACTATTTAACCATAGAACAAAAAATACCACCACCAAACCCCTCAAGCTAATGCAAGTGCTTAGCATATCAGAGCTCAGAATTATCAATATCCCTTCTGTATCAAACAAACAATGTACTTAGAAATAGGGCAGAAAACCCCTTGTTTAGAACAATCTGAAAATAAAGATTATAGATTTAAAAAAACCCTAACAAAATCCTAAAACCTTAGAAAGTATACTGAAAACTCTCCATGTTTGGAAAAATCTGGAAATAATGAATAAAGCTATTCTTATTTGTGATTATCAGCGATTCTTTGTTAATTGTTTTCTTATTTGTTTTTAACACCTTGATTTGCAACTTTGCCTTTTCTGATAGAAATGTGCAAAGAGAGGTACACTTGTGCACCTAGTGAAAACATTTAACAAAAACTTTGAAAGAGAAGTAAAGTACTCTGTAATTAAATAATTTTATTCTGCATTTGCTACCTGGATGAGATAGTAAATAAAGCAATATTTTTGAGAAAAAAACCTCATCGTAGTAACTATACCACATGTCCACCATGTTTTGTTCTAATGACACATCTATATAAAGATCTTAAAATTTCAGTTTTAATTCTACTGTAGAGTAATGAATGGAATATTTAGACTACTGTTCATCCATCCTGAAGAGACATTTAATGAACAAGTAATGGTGTAATAGAATTACTTAGTAATTTTTTAATTTCAAGTTTTGCACCTGTTTTCACATATTGTAGGACACATTGTAAAGACTGAACTGGAAATAACACTGTCTTTAGGAAGTAGTAGAAGTAATTGATAGTGTGCTCTTTTTTAGAAACTCAGCATCTCATGTTTACAACTTATACATTCAAAGTGTGAGCAGAAGCCAGTTATTTTGGCCTTCAGTTTTCACTATTTTTTGTAACTGTGTAAGAATTTGTGGAGCATTCTTGCTCATATTCTTCAGTTTTTCTGTAGGATCATAACAGGAGTCCCAGTCGTAAGGATCGGAACTCCAGTTTCCTGCAGCTGGAGACCTCTGTCTGTGGGTTTAGGGTATTCTTTTGGATTGAAGTCATAGTTAAGCTGTTGGTTGTTGAACACTATATGAAAAAGTTTGCATTGTTTTATGCAGCTCTATTCTGTTAAGAGCCAACCTGCAGTGAATTCTTTCTAAAAAACATGAATTCCAAACGTATCCATTACTGATAAATACGCTGCCTAATTCTCCTTAGCCAGCAAGCAGAACTGGAAAAAAACTGCCACAGAGTTTATGATTTTGAGAGACAGAGGCTTTTTTCTGGCATCTCCCCACAATCACTGTTTGCAAGTACAGCATAATTGCTAATGTACATGGGGCCTTCCATTTCAGCTACTTGGTACACTTATATGTGGAATTTAAATTTACTGTCACGGAGCACTCCTTTATTTCTTCTCCTATGCCTTGGTCCCTCATTTTGCTCCTGTAGTAATTTTGTGGAAATTGTGTACTATAATATTACAGTGCAAAGAGGAAAATGTCTGCAAATTTTGAAATCCAAAGAGAGCCCCATCTGCAAATCAGACTGCACATCCCTATTTGTGTTACATGGGACATTTATTCCAGGATTTATTAAAACTGGAGTTTTGGTTGGAGCTTTAGCTCAGCTCTTTATGTTTATTCCTACTAAACCAGCAGTAAGGATTTCCAGTGTAGATGTCCTTTATAATGGCCTATCTCTGTGAGAGCTCAGATAAATTGTCTTGCAGTGAAACTGGACAGAATTACATTCAGTAAAAATAAGCTTTACATTTTTGATTTGTGTTGATAGTTTTGTCTTGACTGTTGAAAATTCTATTTAAGCAAATGGCTTGTTTCCAACTAATACTTGGACAGTCACATAAAAACAGTCTTGATTCTTGCTTTTTTTGGCCAAAATCTCTATATAAAATTACCAGACTACCTCAAAGTTATGACTTAGTCAACTGCAAGCATTGCATACCATCCAAATGTTGTAGCAGGTACTAGGGGTTTCTCTGAGATTCCGTCTTTGTCTTCTACCTACCACCACCACCCCCTTTTTTTCTCTATCTTTTTTTTGTTTGTTTGTTTGCTTGGGGTTTTTTGGTTTTGTTTTGTTCTGTCCCTAGATGCCTATGCCACATCATTGTAGCAAATAATTCTTGTTTTATTCCCTTAATGATTTTTTCTTCTAGTCCTGTAGAAGCACCAAGCATTAGACATTTGCAGCATGTCTCATATAAAGCAGTCTAATCCTTTCATTCCCTTTTTCTTATTTCAGTGTGATGTGTAACATACACTAATGTGCACATCAAGCCTTGCTCATAGAGAATGACCCATGGCATTCATTCTGTTTCTGTGCAAGGTTACCTGTAGTTTAAGCATTCATTTTTTCTACTGTTAGGGTGCTTTGCAAGACTGCCAAATAACTGGTCTAAGATAAGATGGTCTTGCCATCTTTGTAATCTGTTTCCATTGAATAACTTTGTCTTGCAGATGCTTGCCTGCTACTTTCATTTCTTACTATTTCCTGTAAAGATGTTAGTATGAGAAAGCAAAGACCTTTGTTATTACTGAGGGGTTATAGTGTAGGCAAAACCTAATAACTTGTAGGTGCAGGTTGGTACCAGTGTTTCCCATGTGGCATGCTAAGACTTCATCTGAAGAGCTCAAGTTCCAAGGTTCTGCTCTCTTGGAGGAAAATGAATGCTTCCCCCTCCTTGGCTTCCTTCAGGTACCTCTTTCTTTCCCACGAAGGTAGCAAACGACTGCAGTAACAGGGAATTCACAAAGGTTCATGGAAACAGGTGAGATAAATCTAAGGCCTTTGAGCCTTAGACATGAACTTTCTTGGACCAAGGTAGAGTAAAGAGCTTGTCATGGGACAAGTCCCAAAAGAGTGATGGAATTCCAGTAAAAGCAGAAAGTCATTTTGGATAGGCCATGGAACCCATTGGTCTATTGTAATCCTTATGGAGAGGATGTCCTTGATGAAAACAATGGTAGCTGCCCAGTGGATTTCAGCAACTGAGAGGCAGAAGATTGCAGTGTAATATAAACTTATAAAACAGTAAAGTTTATACAGAGTATGTCACTTGGGTAGCATAGTTTTACTACTGGCAGAATTGGACAGGTTATAGAACAGATTTCAGCCATTTGTAAGGAATATGTGAACTGAAGCATTAATTTAATATGTAGCTGCAATCTGGCAATAGGGACATAGTGAACTTTCTAGTCATCTATTCTCTAAAGGACATAAATCAGAACTTCCCCACTGAAACTTTCACTAATGCTCATTTTCACATTGTACTCCCTAACTTTGAGAGGCAGCAAGAGAAGTCACCCAGGCATGTGAGATTTATCTCATCTAGAAGAACAGGGTATAAAATAGGGAGCGAAGAAAAGATGGGGTGCTTTTGTGGAGAAGTTCAATTTAACTTCTGTGGCACTGATTGCCATGGAGGTGCACAAAAGCAACAACACCCCCCCTTCATCAAGCCCCTCTTGGGGGTGCCTGGGTTTGCTTTGCCCAAAGGGTCACTAAAGGGTATCCAGTAGAAAAATCACTCCAAGAGAAGTGTTGAAGACACTCAGTCCCAGGAATTGTCCTTGCCTGGCATGCCAGTGCCAAGGGCAGGGCTTCCCCTCAGAGACCCACTACTCCCAGGAAAACCCCACAGTAGGAAGGTTTCTGGCAGGGTGTGTATAACTTGGTCAGGTTGGGGCTTGTAGCCATGCAGGGTAACAGTCAAGAAACTTCTCTGAGCCTCAGTGTGTCAATGTGTGTGTGTGTGTGTTCCTGTCACTAAAGAACATTAGAATGAAGGGGATTTTAATGAGAGCGTGTAAGTGAGTTTAATGAGTTAGCTTAAAAGAAATTTTGTAATTGACACTGAAATTGGTTAATTTTATGCATTAGATTTAGAAAACTCCTGTTGATGTTATAGGTAATGCTTTTCCTAGTTTGCATTTTAAGAGAGTGTAAGGCTGTGGAAAGTGCTTCCTTTAGGCAGAGATATTCTAAGTGGGTCAAGAATGGTGCAGGGTGCATCAGCAACTTTACCCTGGGAATGTCACTTTCAGACATAGGCAAGTAGCTCCCCAGTCATGTCCTTTCAGCTTTGCTTCTTCTAGAGATGGTAAGGATGATGCAGAAAGTTAGCATCATCATTGTCATCCAGAAATTCCACTCCACAGTAGTAGAAACCTGCAGTTTCATTACTTTCACATTTCTTCAGGTAACTGTGAGGAGAAATAGGTTTTTACATGCAAGCAGTTCATGCCTGTGTTGCCTGCTTTTCAGTTATGTCGCCTGTCTTACTCTGCTGCCTTGAAGTTTATAAGGTAGCATATCTTATCTGATAATGAAAGAAATCTGTGTTGATTTTCTTTGACTGAATTTTAACCAGTGACTTGAAAGGTGCTTTCCACAAAATATCTTTGAATATCTATGCATATGTCTTGTGTAGATTTTTATGAATGAATTCACCATCTGCTTTTCCCCAGGTCCTGTATTTTTTTTTTTCAGTGAGAATATTGACAGAAGAATATCTGTGGAAAAGGGTTTGATCCCAGCAGGACTTAAGTGATAAGCATAGTTAAACATGTGAGCATACTTTTGAAATGTCTGAAGTTCACTCAATACATACTTTACATTCTGTATTCACATTTCCCTCGTTGACTTTTTGAGAAGGTGTACCGTTGCGTTCATTGGGAAATTTCTTTATCTTTGAAACATTACATAGGAAGCATTGCAGTCATGTATTATAATGAATGGTAAAATGCATCTCCTTGTAACAGTTCACAATCAGATTATTGTGAGAGGGTAATTTTATGAGGTATCTCTGAAAAAAAATTTTTTTTCCTGGGAAGTGAAGTTTAATGATTGGAAATAGATGCTGAGAGGAATTCTAAAAGTACCTGAACTGCTGCTCCAATTTTGCTGGGTTAGCTGAGCAAAGCGAAGCATTGATGTCCTTTTCCATTTTCCTTTTTCCAGTCAATGTATCCTGAAACTGCAGCAGTAAACCCAGGGTTAGTCAGGCAAATGTCCTTTCTGGGTATCTGCTCTCCCCATGTGGTTACATAACTGCTCTCCCCATAGGATTGCACTGATGAACAGTCTTTAGTTTGTAGGTCAGGATTATGTGGTGATATGTGCTTGGTTATCACTGCCCTAGAGTCACTCATTGAAGAGCCAGTTACTGAGTGTGCAGTTCTAGTTTAGTCATTGTTGACCCTGGGGATTCTGCATTTTTGTCTTGAATAATGTGTTCACAGATTTCACAGAATATTCCGAGTTAGAAGGGACTCGCATGGATCATAAAGTCCAACTTTTAAGTGAATGGCCTATACAGGGATTGAACGTGTGACCTTGGTGTTACTTATCACCATGCTTTTTCAACAGCAATACATCTGCCCTCTAACAGCTCCTATCTCCTCAGTGAATTCTATTCCAGGCTCCTTATTTTCATTATACCTGAGCCAATCCCACTGTTTCTATATCCTACTGCATTAATTTTTACAGGATATATAAAGCAACTTTCTTTGGGTGGAAGAGTCAGGGTGGTTCCACTGTAAAGTGTTTAAGTGGGATCAGAGTTGGACTTTGCTTCTAA
Organism: Geospiza fortis; assembly: GCF_000277835.1. Lineage (NCBI taxonomy): Eukaryota > Metazoa > Chordata > Aves > Passeriformes > Thraupidae > Geospiza > Geospiza fortis. The sequence continues at coordinate 10,346,584 of NW_005054311.1, forward strand.
GGATTGCATAGAAAGTGGTTGGTATTTCACTTCTTGTTGTTCCCTTACTATGGTTGGTACAATTGCTCAGCTAATTTGAAGCAAGAGATCACTTTGAAGTGTTTCTTTTGCCAGCAGATGTTCATCAGTCAACCAACAATTTATATAGATTTTAAAACTCTTCATTGTTCCTGCTCTGCAAATGACCTAGATATTTGTCTTTGGTATCACAACAATGTTTTTGTCTAGTTGTCCCTTAGAACTGCTCCCTTTTCTGTACCACATGAAGCTGGATAGATTCAGAAAATGTTCTGCTTCACTTAAAAACCTCAAAAAGGCAAAGTTTTGGGGGAGTAATCCCAAATACTATTTTTATTATAGAGTTTAGAAAATCTCATAATTTATATTAAGCTTATGGCAGTGCAACCTTTGGCAAAGTGGTTCCTTAGTGTAGATTTGTAGAACTGTGTGTAGGCTCAAGGAAAAGTATAGCTACGGCAACACAGAGCTAATGTGTTTGTATAGGACTCTGTTGATACAATTAAGAACTGGAAGGAAAGTGTTAGCTTGGGTCTGCTTCTAACTATTCTGCACAGTACACAATGAAATATTAAATAATTTGATTAAAAAAACAGCCCCAAGGCTGAAAAATTGCAAGCATTCTGAGTTATTACAAAGTCCTCCTCCAGAATTAAAAAAAAATGAATTAAATCTACAGGCTACACTGATTCTAAAATTGATGTGCTGCATCTGAAGGTAGCCAGGGGACAATCTGTTATGTATGTGATGAGGTTAAATGAGGCACAGCTGTAATATACAGTATTTCTTCTACATCATAGACAAGAATAGTCCAGTTTGTGTTGAAGCCCAGTGATGTGGCATAATGGATGTAACCTGCAGTGAGTAGATTAACCTTAAGTTGTATGCAATGCCTGTGCATAGCTTAAAGATGATTCTAGCGGGTAGTAGGAAATAAATGATTTTCTGACATAAAGAGCAAGATGTACATTTCACCAGCAAATTTCTGATAAGATAGAAAAATGATAAATCAATATGGTGCTAGAGAAAATGCTCTGAATAATAGATTATAAATATTATTCTAAATATTAGTAGTAGTAGTAGTATTACTAAATTGCAATAGCTGTTTGGCTGCACTGCTTCTGAAAAATGGCACACTCAGTGTTCTAGTGTTAGGGAGTCATAGCATGCTGTATACTTCACTCAATCAGGCATTTGCATGGCTTGATTTGTTTCAGATGTTCTCTGTTGTGTATATGAGAGTAATTTATTTTGGCAGCTGGAAAATACACTTAAATCTGTGGTACACATTGATTTGTAATTTTCTATTTTCTTGCATGCTGATGGCATTTAAAGACTTTGAATTGTTCACAGCAGTAGATGTTTATTCTAGGGGAGGTATAATAACATTCTTACACACTCAGTTGGATCTTGTTAGTGCACCCTACTGCTTTTGGTATGTGTTGGAACAAATGGATAGATATGGGCAACACAGACTCGTGCAAACGCATAATTATCTGCGCTACATGAAATGTTTTAAACAATATTGTCTCAAAACCCCATTGTCAGGCACTGCAGGGAATGAAGATAAAACTGCAGCACAAAACAGACTGCCTTTGGCCAGCAGGGAAGGGATGTATTTGTAGAGAACAAAAAACTGCATCAGAGTTAGGGGGATGACTCAATGAAAATACAGTCATCTGTCAGCCAAAACTTACTGCTCTAAAGGAGATAATCTAATCATGTAAGTCTCTTATGCAGTCATCATGTTTTAGAATGTGACTGCATAGTGCATCTTTCTCAGTGTACTTTGCAGTCCTTTTTCTACCTGGAAAAATCTAGAGAGGGGAAGAGGAACTGCCTTCTCATTTTACATTAATAATATCCCATTACCACTTTCTGGAAAGCTTTATTTGCCTAGGTAGCTGTGTTTAGTAATGTTTATCTCTAAAAGCATAGTGAATATGCTGTTATGTCATACATTGAGTACAGATAATTATTTTGCCACTTCCTGAGGTATATCTCTGTTCTGGGGTCCATGGGAGGAAATCATCCCTTTAAGAGGAATGATGAAACTTCAGGTGACTGGAAATTGTTTGAATTTGTTCAAACAATCTGAATTGTTTGAATTGGTTGAAATTTATAAAAGCTGATCTGAAGTTAACTCCTAGGAAAGTTGTTACCCATGTTTGTAGAAGGCAACTGATTCAGGGCTGTGATAACTGCGGGGCTTACATCTAGTCAATCTACCAAGTGGCCAGGCTCTATTGTAACCTGACTTTTCCTGTGTCACTGTGTCTGATGCCTTCAAGATGTTACAGTGTCCTCACAGGAAATACTTGAGTTATACTAAGTCTTTCAAATAGGTAGCTGTGCCAAGGAGTAGTTGGGGGCGATGGTTGTCTCTTAAAATTTGCTGTTTTCTGAAATATCAAGACAAAATTTTATATTACTGAGTCTCATTTAACCTTTTTCAACCTTGCCTTTTTGTTTTTGCATGGTACTGCTTTACAATAAAGTGACTAACATAATTGCTCCTTTGCCCATCCGAAAATAAAAAGCCATTATCATGCAGGTTCTTCTTGACATTTTAAAAATATGGGTGGTCAGAATGAAAAAATACTTCGATGTAAGTAGATCAACTCAATTAAACCTGTTCAGCTATTAAAATCTGCCTTATTAAGATAAATAAATTCTAAGGAGCCTGACTTGGAGGAGAAAAAAAGATACTGATGTCTAGTACAATGTACATGACATCTGTGCAGCTGATCTTTTCTTAGTGCTTGTATTTGTGACCCTCTATTTGCATTGCCAACAGTTCTCTTCAATTAAAATGAGTATTTTAGCATGGGCAGGGAATAAAATCTTTGTATTGAGGTCTTGTGGTTTTAGAACCTAATTGCAGGAGTGGTGCACTGACAGGCAGGTGACAGATGTATTCTTCTGTTTGTCATTCCTGTGTTGTAATAGTTCAAGAAAAAGAGTGAACTTGTGGAAATTGATAGGAGATACATATTTTAGTCCAGTATTTTGTGCGGAGCCTTTTAGAATGCAAATATATTAAAAGTAGTTGCAATGATTAAAAATAGTTGTGCCACTCTTCCTCTTTATGGCAATTACTCATATTTTCAGAATGACTTCCATGACTTTCACCTCAACATTAATACTTTAGCTGGGGGATATTTTATACTACATTTCCCAGAACACTTATATGGCTCACATCTGAATATTCTCCAAATAAATCATAATCTCTCATTTTGATGCCAGATTGATGGCTTATGACTTTCTCATGTAGTGTCATGATCAGTTCTTCTACAAAGTGCCTTACTGTACAAAGCTGCATAATAATGTATAAAACTGTGTATTATTTATTATTTCCATCCTGTGGCCCTATTATTTCATTAACTCTCTGACCTTTCTTGTCAGATCTTACTGTTTCAGCAGAATATTTCTGCAGAATTAGAATTTTGATCTCAATATTGATATGTGTTCCTGTATTATCTTATTTATTTATATGCAAATGGAATTTCCTTAGTGTTTTTAGTAGGAACTACTTTTTTTGGCAGTTCTTTCAATTTCTGATAGTATTCCCTTGCGCACACCACCAAGACTGACAGAATATTTGATGTTTAACCAAAAAAGTTCTTGCTAAGGAGGAGCAAGAAGTGAAGGTCTGTTTAAAGTTTGTCTTGAACAAGACAAGCAAAATAAAATTGTGGTAGTTTAGGACTCAAAGTCTTCCAGTGCAAACCAGGTTTTAGTCTCAAAAAATGCTGTGCTAATTCTGGAAGTTTTGGTTTCTGAGCAGGTTCATAATTTAGACATCATGACCTTTTCCTTCAATAATTCTGAGTTTATACTAAAAATACAGTAATTAGCATATAAATGTTTTAAGGTGGCACTGATCTATTAAATTAAAACTTTGAGTGTTGAAACTAGTCCTGTTTCCCAATATCCCCTCCTTCCCTTCTCTCCTTCCCAGTTAAAACACTGCAATAGAAGACTGCTGCCCTTTCTAATTTGGTGTTTATTACTTCTTCTAATCTATGGTTATAGCACATTTCAAAGTGTCTCCTGTGGGGAGAGCTGCTGCTTCCACATTCTTGCTTTTTCACTTGGCTGCTAATACAACATATTTGATCTCACTTGAAGGATGATTTTGCAGTTTACAGAGAGCTGATGTGAAATCTCACAAATAAGACTTACCCAGGATTTAACAAAAAAAGCTATACTGCAACCAGGCTCTGCAGTGCCATGGTATTTGCAACATTCCTACTGCATCAGGTTCTATACACAACAGTTTATATAACAGGTTCTATCAGTCACAGCTGATAATAGAGAAGCTACGGTTGCTTACTTTGGCCTTATTAGATAAGGTTCATTAACAAAGTTGGGGTGGGGAATAAACACCAAGTATGCTCAGGAAAATACTAAACTTTACTCTGAGGAAAGTGGAAAGAACTGATTTTTAAATGAGAGCATTAGCAGAGCTAGGCTTTCTTACAGACTTCCTGTTTTATATAAAATTTTGCTCAAAACAATATACTGTAGCTGCCATTTAACTACTTGTTACTTTGATTGTAATCTCATACTTTATAATGAGAGCATGACAAGCTGTGTCTTTTCCTTGGTGATCACAGAATCACACAATGAACTAGGTTGCAAAAGACCTTTGAGATCATCAAACCCAACCTGTGACCTAACACCTACTCCTGAACTAAGCCATGGCACTGAGTGCCATGTCCATTCTTATTCTAAACATGTCCAGGGATGGTGACTCCACCACCTCCCTGGGTAGATGATTCCAGTGCCCAATCGCTCTTTCAGTGAGGAATTTTTCCTGATTCTAAACTTTCCCTGGTGCAGCTTAAGACTGTGTCTTCTCAGTGGTTGCCTGGGAGAAGAGACCAACTCCCACCTGACTACATCCACCTTTCATACAGTTGTGGAGAGTGATAAGGTGACCTCTGAGTCTCCTTTTCTTCAGGCTAAGCAACCCCAGCTCCCTCAGTCATTCCTCATAGGACTTGTGTTCCAAGCCCCTCCCCAACCTAGCTGCCCTCTTCTGGATGCACTCAAGTGTCTCAACGTCCTTCCCAAACTGAGGGGCCCAGAACTGGACACAGCACTCAAGGTGTGGCCTCACCAGTGCCGAGTACAGGGAGAGAGTGACTTCCCTGCTCCTGCTGGCCACACTATTCCTGATACAGGCCAGGATGCCATTGGCCTTCTTGGCCACCTGGGCACACTGACGGCTCATGTTCAGCCCACTGTCAACCAGCACCCCCAGGTCCATTTCTGCCTCACCACTCTCCAGCCACACCGTCCCACTGCAGGGGGTTGTTGTGGCCAAAGTGGAGGAATCAGCACTTGGACTTGTTAAACTTTGTGGTGTTGGATTCTGCCCATCCATCCAACCATTCCAGGTCCCTTTGCAGAGCCCTCCTACCTTCCAACAGATAAACAGCTTAGTGCAAATTTACTGATGGTGAACTCAATCCTCTCGTCCAGATCATCAGTGAAGATATTGAACAGAACTGGCCCCAGCACAGACACCTGAGGGATGCCACTGGTGACTGGCCCCGGCTGGATGCAGCACCATTCACCACCCCTCTCTGGACCCAGCCGTCCAGCCAGTTCTGAACCCAGCAAAGAGTGCTCCTGTCCAAGCCGTGGGCTGCCAGGCTTTTCCAGGGGTGTGCTGTGGGAGACAGTGTCAAAGGTTTTGCTGGAGTCCAAGTGGACAACATCCACAGCATTTCCCCCATCCACCAGAAGGATCACCTGGTCATAAAAGGAGATCAGGTTGGTTCAAGCACAACCTGCCCCTCCTAAACCCATGCTGGCTGGGTTGTGATCCCCTGGTGTAAGAGACTGAAATAGTTAATGCCTTAAACATTGATATAAAATTTTGATCATTATAGAAAAAATTGTATAAAGAAGCTGCAATCACAGAAAACTCCTTGAAGAACTTTGGGCTGTAAGTCAAACTGCTGAGATTAGATAAAGAGAAACCCATTCATCAACGATCTCAGGCCTGGGGAGAAACCAAGAAGGCTGAGGGAAAGGAATGCATCCACAAGAGAGTCAAACACTAGAGAAACTCTCTCCTGTCTGGGTTTGGGGTGGGGGAGCCCACAGCCCACAGAATGCAGGTCTACACAGCCTCCCCCTGAAACAGTGATGGAGGAGGAGGTTTCAGGTGTAATCTCTGGTTAGAGGCAGTGACCCATCCTCCCTGGCACAAACTGGCCCAGCTGTGAATCCCCAGGAAGGCCACATCCATGGGACATTAACGTGAGAGGCAGCTGGGGGGATGTCATGATCCATCAAAGGCTCCCCCCCCAAGTAATTTCTGGAGCCTTGCACCACAGGACTGCACGTGATGCAGCAAACCCAGAGTCTGTTGTAAGAGACAAGGGCAAACTCCCTCTGCCCAGGGAGGTGCCTGGATTTTCCTGCCTAGCCTGAGTGTATAGTAACCCATTGGATTCTCTGCTTTCTGGGGCTACCTTCACCACCAAGAAGACCAGCTGGAGAGGGTCAACAGAGCATTGTTGGGATCCATGGAGTGGTGATATTTTCCTTGCTCTGTGTCACCTTCTTTCTGTCTTCCTGACCTCTCTTCTATTTCTTCCTCTTGCTGCTTCTCTCTTCTCTCTTTCTCTCGTATTTACTATCAAATAAAACCCATACTATTGCCATTGGTGTATGATTTTATTTGCACCTTAATTCAGGCAGAGGCATTTCTAATAACTAATAACTAGATCATGACACCTGGCCATCCTGTGGGTGCCATATGATGGCACTCAAAATGATGTGTTCCATAATCTTGCTGGGCACTGAGGTCAGGCTGACAGGCCTGTAGTTTCCTGGATCCTCCTTCTTGTGGTGGTGTTCACGGGGGTCCCAGGAAGAGGGAAGAGATGAGGATCTGACTCCATGTTTCAGAAGGCTTGATTTATTATTTTATGATATATATTATATTGAAATGACATATTAAAACTATACTAAAGGAATAGAAGAAAGGATTTCATCAGAAGGCTAGCAAGCAAGAAGAAGAAAATGGAATTATAACAAAGGCTTGTGTCTGACCAAGAGTCCGAGACAGCTGGACTGTGATCGGCCATTAATTAGAAACAACCAACATGGACAAATCAAAGATGCAGCTGTTGCATTCCACAGCAGCAGATAACCATTGTTTTTGTTTTGTTCCTGAGGCTTCTCAGCTTCTCAGGAGAAAAAAATCCTAAAGAAAGGATTTTTCATAAAACATGTCTGTGATACCTTCTGGCCCTTCTTATGGCTGGGTGTGACACTGGCCAGCCTGACAGTCATCTGGGACCTCCATGCTGAGCCAGGACTGCTGGTAAATGATGAGAGTGGCTTCACAAGCTCATCTGCCAGCTCCCTCATCACACTAGGATGGATCCCATCTGGTCCCATAGATTTGTGAGCAAATAAGTAGCTCAGCAGATCTCTGACTGCTTCCTCCTGGATAACAGGGGGGCTATTCTGCTCCCTGACACTATCTACTGGCCCAGGAGGACAGTTGTTCTGAGGACAACCTGTCTTTCTGATGAATATTGAGGCAAAGAAAGTGTTAAGTACCTCTGCCTTTTCCTCATCTTTAGTTACTAAATTCCCTCCTGCATCTGATAAAGGATGGAGATTGTCCTTGCCCTTTTGCCATTAATGTATTTATAAAAATATTTTTTTATTGTCCTTCACTAAAGTGGCTAGATTGAGTTCTAACTGGGCTTTTGCTTCTGTAATTTTTTTCCAACATGCCCTAGCAACTGCCTTAAGCATTTCTTTATATACCTGACTCTCCTTCCAAAGGTGATACACCCTCTTTCTTTTCCATAGCTCCTTCAGAAGCTCCTTGCCCATCCAGGCCAGTGGTTTTCCTCATTAGCTCATCTTTCAGCACATAGGGACAGTCTTTTGCTATGCCTTTAAGACTTCTGTTTTGAAGTACACCCATCCTTCCTGCACTCCTTTGTTTTTGAGGGCTGCTGCCCAAGGTACTCTCCAAATAAGTCTCCTGAATAGGCCAAATTCTGTCCTCTGGAGGGCCAGATGGCCTCCAACCACCACATTTCCCACCAGCCCAACTCTGTTTGCAAACAGCAGGTCTGGTGTAGTCCCTCCACTGGTGGACGTGCTCACCAGCTGTGACAAGAAGCTCTCCTCCATTTACTCTTAGAAGCTCCTAGACTGTCTCTTCTCAGCTGTGTTGAGTTGCCATCATATATTTGGCAAGTTAAAGTCACCTACAAGAACAAGGGCTGGTGATCCTGAAACATCCTCCAGCTGCTTGTAGAATAAGTTATCCACCTCTTCTTCCTGCCTGGGTGGTCTTATATAAGACACTCCAACCAGGATGTCAGCCTTATTAGCCTTCCACCTGATTCCTACCCATAGGCACTCAACTTAATCATCATTAATTACAATTTCCATGGCATCGAGAGCCTCCCTTATATAAAGAGCCACCTCTCCACCTTTTCTCCCTTGCCTGTCTCTTCTGAAGAGCTTGTAGCCATCCATTGCAGTGCTCCAGTTATGTGAGTCATGCCACAATGTTTTCATGATGGTGACTATGTCATGGTTTCTTGCTGTACCACAGCTTCCATCTCCTCTTCTTTGTTACCCATGCTGTGTGCATTAGTGTACATGCACTTCAACTGGGCTGCTGATTTCATCCCTGACTCTGGCTTATCACCCTTGGGCTTGTTTATGGAGAGCCTAGTTGCATCCCCTTCCCTCTTCAAACCTGTTTTAAAACCCTCTCAATCAGTCCCACAAATTCATGGGCTAGAACCCTTTTGTCCTTGATAGATAGATGGAGCCCATCTGGCTTCACCAGGCCAGGTGCCATAAAATGATCAAAGAACCCAAAATTCTGCTGATGACCCCAACCCTTGAGCCACTTGTTGATAATGCAGGGTCTCTTGTTCCTGTCATCATTTGTCCCTGCCACTGAAGGGACTGAACAGAACACCACCTGTGCTCCTGCCCCATCAACCACTCGACCCAGAGCCCTGAAGTCCCTTTTAATTGCCCTGGTGCTCTTCTTTTCAGTCTCATCACTGCCAGCCTGGAGTATTAGCAGTGGGTAATAGGCAGAGAGCTGAATCAGCTCAGGGAGTCTCCTGGTGACATTCCATACCTGGGCCCCAGGGAGTCAGCAGACCTCCCTGTGGGATGGGTCTGGTTGACTTATGGGGCTCTCTGTTTCCCTCAGAAGGGAGTCACCTGCTGATGACCCTTCTTGTTAATGCTAGAGGCAGTGATCTGTCTGATAGACCAAGTCTAATTTGGAGGTTCTCTGGGCAGTTTATTTTCTTCTGTGTCTTCTGGCTGACTCTCTGGATCCAGGGCCTCATACCTATTCTGAAGTGGCACCTAGGTAGGTGATGGGGGTTATGAGGAATTTTCATTACCTCCCTCAGCAGGGACCCATTTCCACTCCCCTTCATCTACTAGGTCTCCTACTTCTGCCTGATGGTAGGAGGTATCGGAGTCCTCTCGCTCCTGGTAGGCTTCTCTCAGGTATGGAAGGGTAAAACTTCACCAGTCTATTTCCCTTTCACTTTCCCTAATACCCCTTAGTCTTTTTACTTCCTCCTTAAGCTCAGCAACCAGACAGAGGAGGTCATTTCACCACAGGCAGGTGCCCCTTGCATCATCCCATGGTACTACTGACAGGCTCAAACACTCCTTAGAGAATGGGGTCTGGACAGATGTGTCCTTCTTGGGGGATTCTGTTTGGGTTGATACTTTTACTAGGTATGGCTTTTGATTGTTTGGGGACCATTACTGTTAAAAAAAAGAAACCTAAAAAGAAAGAAACAAACGAAATTCCAACGCCAAGTAAATCCCAGTAGCAGGAGGATGACTGCAACCCTGCCTGCTTGCCCTGCCTATGCAAACTGCCATGTTTGCCTGCTCCCTAGAGCCTTCTTTTAATCCCACCTCCAATGGCTGGAGGAAGCCCCCCCAGCACCTGAATGGGTAAAGAGAGGAGAAGATCCCCATTTTTCATCATTCGGACATGACAGAACTTTCAAAATCTCTCTCTGACAAAATTCCCTGTTTTAATTCCATTAAACATCTGTATTCTATTATTTTCTTTATTAGGTGGAAGCCCATGTTATAGGAGTTCATTTGAAACTTCTAAAACTCAGAAATATTCTACATGCCCAGCAATATGGTGGCTGTTTAGAAATGCGTGTATTTTTCTTCTGTGAACTTGACCAGTTGAGTTTCTGTTGGCTTGGCTTGCTTTGTGTCAGAGTAAAATTAATTAGAAGTGAAGGCATTCTGAGTGACAGGTTGGGCATGCCAAGATGCTGCAGATGTAGAGGTGATGGAAATGTACTATTTATATCCGTTGTTAATTCCAAAGTCACAACATGCAAATTTCTCACAGGCTTTCATGAGAGGTCAGTTGTGGAAGGCTTTGGGGAGATATTTCTACAATTATCAAGATGGAATAAAAAATTAAAGTCAAAATAATAGCTTCCAGGGTGTGGGATTTTTTGGAAGAACACTTGGTCTATATTGATCTACTAAGATTTTTATCTTTGGAATGGAATATTACACTTTAGATAAGTTAAAAGGAATTAGAAATATCCTGGCCCACTGCAATGAGCCCTTACAGAGCTGCAGAGAGAAGGCTCTACTTTGACTTACATGCAAGATGAAGTTTTTCTGTAGCATAAAATATCTGTCTTGTGAATTTGGTTTAGTTTTGGGAAACAGGAGAGCAGGTAGTAAGTTGGAAGGTACCTACAGAGAAGGTAATGCATTTTCAAACAAGAATGGAAAGAATATATACGGGCTGGTTTGTGTGCTATAGCTATCTAGTGAATTTATAGTTCATGACACATCCTCACAGTTGGAAGTAGTTTTTGAAAGAAGAAACCACTTTTTCTTTTATGACATTATTAAAAAAAGAGATTATTACTTTTGAAAGTGTAGGAATGTTAAGAAAGTACTTGCTTGGAAAGTAACTGCTGTGAGTCAGCATGTAGCTACAATGGCCTACTGGAGCTAAATGTAAAACAATCAATTGATGGCCTTGCATATCCTAAATTGTTACCTCCTGCAGCCCTTGTAAAGTAGTCACTGTGTGGCAGCACTTCTGCTGAGTTTAGAGTCCTCCAATGCTGCTCAAATGCAGGAGAACCACTAGAGTGAAAAGGATATGTGAGCAGAGGCACAGGTAGCTCTGAAGTTTCTTTGTGAGTATGGCAGAACTTCCTTCTGAGGTGGAAAAGGACAGCAGAATTGCCACTTTTTAAGTTTTAGGTGAGACTCTCAGCTGTTCTCACCAATAAAAGTGGAAGTGCAGGACTTGCCTGCAAGACCTTGTTTGGGCTGGATTTTAGTCGGAGTCTGATCATAGAGCCCACAAATTTTTATTTTAGAGCCTATAATACTTGGAGCCTGTAAATACTTCCTTTCTCCTCATTTCTCTCAGACCTTCATAAACTGCATTGCTGCTGCTTGATTTTATTCCTTTCCTCTTTAGTTTGTTTGAGTTTTTTCCATCAGCTTATGTACACTTGAACTAAAGAGTGTACTGTGGGTTTTGTACTTTATTAAACAGCTTAAGGCAAAACCCCTTTATCCTATATCTAGACTTCCTGATCTTATTAGCAGTATCTTGTTCATACATCACAATATTTTATCATGCAGTACTAATGTACCCTGTACTAATGTTGCTTGTTTATTCAGCTTTTACTATAATACCCGTTATATTGTAATGAACTCTTTGAGCTAAGTTACCATTTTAATAAAGCTGTGTCGTGATATTTAAGGCAAAAGTCTATACCTTAGAATGCATCAGCCAAAGGCAGAATTTGTACTACTGCACAGCATTTATTCCAAAAGTAATAATTTCTGGTAATAAGAAAATGAAAATGAGATGATGTGCATTTAGAGATTAGGGTCATGGTCATGGGATGAATTGTTTGACTATAGTCCAAGTCTTTTTCAGCAGGCTGTCTTTGAGAAGTCTTTTTTTCTTCTACTTTTCTCCCTTGACAATGGCTAAAAGAACGAGTTTTAGGGAGAGCAGAAGGCTAGAGCAAGCCTGTAATGATTATTTGACAGAATATTCTCCCTCCCGCTAACCATTTTCACTGTAGGACTTCTAAAGTTGAATTTGGTTTCTATTCATTTAATAGCTTGTTTTGTTGTCAGGGAACTGTCTGTGGAGGATCTACTGTCACTGTGACTTCTGTTGCAGATTTCTTTTTGAGTCTCTCAAGCATTACTTCTCAACACGTCTGATTTCAGGGCTGCTCTGAGGAGAAAGACACTGACCTGATTTCCTCTGATATTTAAAGCCTCCCCTGTAAGTCCTCTGATACCAATTCATACAGCACTGAATGGATGAAAAGAGACAAGAATAAACATCCTCAAAAGCATCATTACAGTGGATGAACAGTGAAACAATGTATTATTCAGTGTTTGCACACAGTAGAATATTCTGCTTGTGTTCTGTCATTCTCATTGTAGTAGATAATTGTATGCTATATGCAAGTAGAACAAGGTTGAAATACAAGTGTACCCAATGTCTGCAGTTTCAAGAAGAATGAACACTGTCTTGAGTTAGTGAATTTAATTCTATTTCTGGAGGAAAAAAGAATTGCAAAAATACTTTAATTCAGGAAAGTGAACAGGAACCTGAATTTCTTTGGAATTGAAGTCTTCCAAAGTTTCCTACTCTAAAGAGTAAGCACCATAAATATATCACTACTGCAGTGATTTTTTTTGTCTTTGCCCTGTGAGGAGGCTTATATGCATATATATAAAAGTAGTTTACTACTTTTAAATGACAGTAGTAAACTGGTGATCTGATTTTGCAACATGTACCCACCATGCCTAAGCACACAAGCTGTTTGTTAAAGTGTTAATGCACTACTCATTTTCTGAAATTACATGCATGTTCTTCACTGAAGGGCTGGCTGGGAACCTAAATATTTGTGCTCAGTGGTTTCAGGAAGGTGCTGTGGATGCAGTCTGGCATCTTTATAGTGCCAGATGCAGGCCCTGTGTATCATTAGGAATAAACAATGAAATGGAGATCTTTCTTGCAAAAGGCAGACACTTTATTTAGCATCTCTTGAAAGCAGTTGTAGATAGCCTCACTTACAGGTTAGCAATGATTTACAAGTTTTCTGTCTTCTCTGAGTGTAGGGTTTTCCTAGCCTTACAACACAAGCTGTGAGAGATGGAGGAAGGAAGAATGAGAGGTACGGGTAGATAGGTTTAAAGCATTGTGGTTTTAAGCTTACTTAAACTCAGAATTTCAGGTTGTTTTTCTGCTAGAAATAAGAACAATAATGTATGTTCCACTTTATTGGGATTTTCTTTGAAAAGCTTTTTGCATGAGCTCAAGGAAACTGTGCATTTGCTAGTCAAGAATAAAATGAAACATTTTTCACTTGGATTCATTATCCTGCAGATCACTGCAGTTGGTAGGGAAGATACGAGGTAACAATGCACTTTCTAACTACCCCAAACCCCGTTGAATCAATTCTTTAGACCATGCTTTTTATTTTCTTGTAATTAGTGTCATTCTAGGGTGCTGTGTCCATTTATTTGAAGTAATATGCGAATTTTACCTCAGGTAGTTTGAGTTCAAATATTTCCAAGAACAATGTTGATTGCAGTAAATTCTGGCCACTCCTTGCTTAGACTTATCTATCAAGAAACCTCTTACTTGAGAGAAATTAATGGTTACTGAATCTTTTTTGTTTAAAACAAATAAAAACCTTACCTCAAAGGCTATGCAGCTGGCTTACTTGCTTACTGATTTGGGGGAAGTAATGTCACTGGAAGGAGTATTAAAATATGTGTTGAAACTGTTGCTGAAGTTTACAGAGCTGTTTATTAAACTTTATCTTTCTCTTTTGGACTTGGTTTAAATGTTTCAAAAATATTTTAGTTCAGACAGATCTGATATTTATCTTGTTTCTTCCCCTGATTGCCACTAACAGAATCACACAGACCTGTTTTATCCTTGCAAATTAATTGCAATTAAATACAAATTCAAAGGACTTTTTGGCTTTTATCTACCTGGATATGCTCCTCATCAGGAGGGGAATTACTAACTTGCACCTGCTATTTTTCTTGCCTTCTAAGGAAAAAGGATTTTGCTAAAGTATTTGAAACTCGTAAATGAAGCACAGGCATTGGTGGTGATGGCAGACATATATTTCTTCACAATGACTGTCTTCTGCCTCTGGCCTTAGCAGTGTTTGAAGGAGAAGTTGTCTCTTTGGCTTTCGCATTAATGGCTTCTTTATCAGGTTTTCTAGCTGATTTGGCAATTTTTTCCAAGTTTGATATTTAATTGTAGGAAGTTCATAATTCTTGTTTCATATTGGTTTTCAAGTTCTCCTGCTATCTCATAGATGCCTGGCATGGGCTCAGTTTAAACTCTTCATTTATATATTCCCCCAGGGTTTGGAAGAAAACACAGAACCAGCACACCCTATGTGATTGAATTACAGTTTCTAGGATAGCTAGGCACTGCCAACAAACAGCCATTTCTACTGAGCATGACGTTCACTGTAACACATATTAGAGAACCAAACAGGCCATTTGCAATCAATGGAAAAAAGTAGGATGCTAAGCTTCAGTGAGCACTCAGATGATTGTGGATCAATTGTGCAAACAATTTGAGGAAAGTTAAAACAGCTTTTAGTACACTGGCTGTTTACATGAGCTTAATGCAGTAGATAAGCTGTTGATGCCTTTTGCCAATTGCATTAGGCCCTGTCTCCATTCCAATCTTCTTGGCCTTAGTGCAAGGATCATCACAATGGTGTTTGTCTCCTCTGTAGGACTCTTCTCAAGACTGGCAGGGTGTGTGTGATGGACAGAGGGGGTCAGCTGCTGCCTCCCACAGGATGGGGTAAACCTTAATTGGGAATGCAGGCCAGGTGCACCTCGGTGTAGCACTGGGGGTATCTATTCAGTGAGTTAGCCAGCAGCCTCTGGTTCTCTGAGAGACTGGGAGGAAAGGTAAGTGTTGCTGCTGTTGTAATTCATTTTTTTTTCCCTTTTCTTTTCATTGGCCTTGGATTTAAGACAGCAGTGACCTGGGCCCTGTATTGGAAATACCTAATCTATTAAGCAGTAAAGCTTAATTTGTACCTTATAATTTAATTAGTGTGTGATTATAAACTCAGTTAATCAGGAGCTTATTTCTTCACAAGGTGTATAAGAAACCAAAACCCCTTCCTGAAACCTTATGGAGGATTAATTTCCTAAATTGCATATTGCTACTGATCTTTTCCAGTGAGAATTCTTAGTCTTATGCTGTGGCAGCTTTGTTCAAATATGTTATGCCTCTGTTATGTCAAGCAGCAGGAGTTTTTTTGGTCAAAATGCTAGAATACTAGAATATATCTATCTATACTTGTGTTTGTAGGGCTTATCATGAACCCACAACTCTTGTGCTATTTGGAATGACACTACACATAGCTGGCAATTAAAATCTTCGGAAAAAGGAGAGACAAAACATACTTTTCATACTGTCACTGAAAGTTGGGAATGAGACTTTCTACCACTGTATTCTCAGTATTGGAGAGCAGCATTGCTTTTATTTTCAGCATTGAGTGTGAGGGGACTATTTGCCCCTAACCCACATGGAGCAGCTACCTAACAGACAGTTTAAATCTTTATAACTTATACATAAATCTATGTAGTTTATACATATTTATTATATTTTCCCAAACTCATGCATATGTGCTAAACATTCCTGCAATTTTTTTTGCATGTTTAAAATACTTCTCAAAGCTTATTTGCATCAGAGTAGGGGTCTTTTGTAGGTTTTTGGTGGTTGTTTGAGAAACATGCCATTCTTCAAATTACTCTTTTTTGGTCACAGGCTTCCAAAAAAAAGTTTCTTTTCTTTGGGTCCATCCCAGGGATGTGGTCTGGCCAATAAATACCTTCTTGGAAGTGTTTCTTAGGCCCGCAGTCTTAAAGGCTAAGATAACCACTTTCATATATTAATGCAGGACTAGGCACTGTCACTTAAAGCTGAAGGCAATCATAAGACTTAAACACTATTTGTTACAATTAAAGATTGCCCCAACAATAATAAATGTGTTTCTTATAAGAAAAAACAAAGCATTTTTTTGGTTGCCTATTTAATTTGCATAGATTTACTCTAGAATTTTGGCTTTTTCTGCTCAGATGGACTATAAAGGTCTGTGTTTATATTATTAAATAGTGTGTAGATGATCACAGTAATGATGGTCAAGATGTGTTTCTGAAGAGTAATTTAGTCCTGCTGTGGTTATAGTACCCTATGACACACAAGACTTATGTGTTCACCTGCTGTTCCTCCTGAATGAGTGTTCCTGTAGCACAGCCAGTTTTTCCTTTCATTAAAAAGTTCCTGCCTGCATGCCTGACTTTTATTACCATTATAATGTAAAACAACATGGGTGCACTTAGAGAGTAGTGAAATATAATAATTGAGAGAAGTCCTTATCCAGTCCCCCAGGATTTAAACTGATTTCAGCTATCAATATTTCTCCCCTCCACCTGTTGAACTGATTTTCTTCTTATTGTCATAGAGGAGAGATTGTCACTGTTCATTTAAAGCAGATAAATTTCCAAGTATGTTTCAGGTTTGTTTGTAGTATCTAAGAGTGAACATCTGAAAAGCCACTTGCCTAAATTACAGTAGGAGTCATTTGGACAAAATGTGTTTGTGAATGTTTACAGATACTTGCACACACATATATGTCCTTGGTGCTTTCTCAGGGAAAGTTTATTTATTTGCCCGGATTATATTGGTGGGGTTTTTTTTGAGTTCATGGAACCTAATGAATAGGACTGTTCTTAAAGAGAGCGAATATCCTATAGGATTCCACGTGTTTTAAGATACAGTACTTGCTTCTCCGCTGCCTTGCCCCTTACACTGTTTTATGCCTGTGTAGGAGGGGGTATCAAATAGTATCAGTGCAAACCAGTAGAGGCAATGGCAGAGGAGTGGACAAAAGCAATACTCAAGCATGGCCCTAATTGTTTCTAGCAGCAGTATCATGCTCATAAATAAATATAATAAATCTATTTGGTCTACTAAACAAAGCCGAGGGGTTAATTCATTTCTTGGGATGCAGACATGATGGATCACATCTTGAGCCTTCTGATGTTGCAACAAGCTGGTGATTTATAGTTTGTCATCTATAATTAAGAGTTCCCAGCAGATGTGTTTATTACTCTTACATAGCACCGTGGCAGTAAAGCAACACCTGCATGCAGTGGTTGCACAATTATATGTGACTGAGTCTCAGCTCAAATGAGTTCAATCTCTAGCTCATAACTGACTCTTTTATTGCCTTCAAATGGAACTAATTTTCTTTGACTGTAGCATGTCAACTTTGAATTAGTGTCCTTGTCTTATGTGGTTCTAAACCTGATTGACATCAACTTGCATTTTTGCTTTATTTTCTGTTAAATTGGGAAAATGCTTTAGGAATTCAGGTCTTTAGAAGATCAGGTTTTCCTGACTCTCTTATCTGTAGTCTGTATCATCAGATATGTGTATGATTTTCTCACTTATTTTGACAACCTTTCCACTAAGACCTGGGTGGAATGGGCAAAGTTGATTTGTGTTTATACACTACTCTGCAGCTACAAAGCTGAGTTGATTGTATAAATTTAAGAAAACAGTATATTATTGGTTTTCTTTGTTTGATTTTTTTAAAAAATAAATTAAATCCTATGAGTTTTTTCATTCTTTTAAAACAAGTGATGATGTTTGATGGAAGGGAAGTTAATTTCCAGACTAGTAGAATGGCATGCTGTTGCTTTAATTATGTATTCACAGCTTCTGTCTACTATTCTTTGTTTCAGAGTAAATATTTAAAAACCCACTGTTTCAAAATCTTTACATTTGCCTTTGCATCCAACATAAAATTAAATACTTCCATATCTAATAAAATAGATTGACATTTTTTATTATGTTAAGTGTTTAGTGATGGACTCGGGTGTAAATATGAACTTAATACTAGGAAAAAATCTAATGTGATTTCTGGAAGTACCAGATTTTCACTTTCTAGAAAGAATCAGTTATCAGTTGGTAAACAGATTGGTTTGACAGCCACCCATATTTATTCAGATTGGTTCCTGCACTTGCAAACTGCCAGCTTGTTTTCTGCTGTTGAGAGAGCAGCGGGAACTCAATATTTAAGAACAGAATTAAATAATACTTATAATTTAAGGGAGACTTCCTATGTTCTGACTACCTTTTTATGCTTTTCAAAATGTTATTGCTGTAATGAATACCTGGGACTTTGTATAAGTTTTCTGTGGCAGTCAGTAACTCTTGTTACTGTGTAGCACAGGAGAGATCAGTCCTTGCTGGAGAGGTAAAAGTCAGTGCTGAATAAAGGGGAAGGATCTTGTCCCTCAGTAGGCTGTCAGGACTCTTCAAATGCCTTTTAATATTCTGCTTACTCACAGCAGAAGCCCCCCTTCTCACATAGTATGTTATCTTAAGCCACATAAAGCAAAATTCTCCAAATAATCACAAATAATTTTGGCTTTGAAGACTTCTAGGGTCTGATTTCATACCAAAGCCCTATAAGCTCGGTTTTACCTAGGAATTTTTGAGCAGAAAAACTCAAGAAATAATTCAAGCACTGAAGTCCCATTGAGCACATTTATTGGCCCCTAGCCTGGCTTTCGAACTCCCCAGGGAATCCCAAGGGCAGCTCAGAGAAAGCCTCTACTTTGCATCATGGAGAGACTCTTCAACAAGATTTATGAACCAAAGAATTTACCTAGAAAATAAACTCCTTTGTAGTAAGGCTGCAGCTTATTTTCTATTGCATTGACAACTGCAAGATGCTGGCAGTTTTCTGTTACAAGTTCTGCCCAATACTGATATTTTGGATGGTGTTTGGTAGAGCTTGGGAATGGTGCAGGAGTGACAATAACCAGAATGTCTGCAAGTGAGCTGAGCCAAGTCAGGTAGCAGAGAACATCAGTTTGTTATGAGAGGAATTGAATTCAGAGTTGCTTTTAGAGTCCCAGTAGAGCACTTTTCTGCTGAGAAGTGCTTATTCAAGTTCAATTTGAAGTATTTTGCAGGAAGCCATTTCTAAAAAAAGCTCCTTTTGATAGTTAACATAACTATATTAACATTGATATATAATAACAGTTTGTGTCTAAGATAATTTGGAGAGTGACTATTAGAGTCAATATATGAAAAATGCCTTCCAGTAGGATTTGGGAAAGAACCAACTTGTCAGCATTTTGAAGTGATTAAAAGTGCATCTATACATTTGCCATCTCTTGAGGGCTGTTACAACTCAAACCAGCACTGACTGTCACTACAGGGAGTGACAAACCTCTCTTTATAAGAAGTCTATTTTTTGCTTGATACTCTCAAGTAATTTTGTGCAATAATTACTCTCGGTGGCTATGACAAGTGTACCTGTTCTGTGCCCATGGCCTATTTGTGTCCCTCCACTCATGATGCTGCTCTGAACCTCCTGCAAGTTGCTTGGCCTTCCCTTTCCATTCATTATTATTGGACTGAAAAACGCAGAAGCTGTGCGGCTTGCGTTGCAACTAAGTGTAGAGAAAGAAACTGGTTAGTGACAGTTTCTTGAAGAGACAAGTGTATAAAGGGAAGAGACCTTCCTGATTTATTTACTAGCCCTCCTATAAGCAAAATGCCACTTAGGGATTGCTCTGTTGGATCAGGATCTGTCCTATTTCTTCCTAGGGCTGTTTAATGAGGAGATAAAAATTGGTCATTTTTGGAGGAAGAATTTGTGTTAAAAAATGGCATTCATCTTGAAGCAACTAGAAACTGGCCAAATTCAGCTGAGGATGAAAGAGCTGGCTACCATTGGGTGGTGCTGCTCTGTAGGGCAGGGTCTCTCTTCCAGGAACTTCCCTGGTACATCACAGACCTTCAGCAGAATGCTGGAGCTTGGGCTGGGAAGGAGGATGTAGTGACCTACCTGTAGGAGGGGAACCATCTGTGTAGAATCAGGAAAGATGGAAAATAGAGTGATATTTCTGTGTATGGACCTGGCTAGAGCTGGTGTTTTAGGTGGAAAACTGGCTTTTACAGCTACAACACCCTTTTTAAAGATGAAGGATTGCTGTGGTGAGGAGGATCTACCCAACCAAATGGGGCAACAGCACCTTTGCCAGCAGGCTGGCCAGCCTGATGAGGAGAGCTTTAATAAGGGAAAACTTGGAAAGTAAGGACACCATATGTGAAGATGCAAACTGGCAGTTACAAGAGACAGCTCGGAAACAATAAAACAGGGCAAAATACACCTGTATAAAATGTATGTATATGAATGCATGGGGCCAGGAAAACAAATGGGAGGAACAATCACAGTGGTTGTGCTTGCTCAATCTACAGTTGAGCTGCATCACTTGCAAAGAAGGGGTTTGATTAACTCTCTTGACTTGTCAGGCCATACCTAGGTTACTGCATGCAGCTTTGGACCAACCCCCTTCTCAGTGCAAGATACATTCAGCAAGGTCATCAGGTTGGGAACCCTTGGCCTGTAGGAAGAGGCTGAGGGACCAGGGATGTACTTTGGGGTTCTTAGCAGCAGCCCTGCATGCTTGTGAAGAGGTTACTGGGGAAAAGGATCAGCCGTGCATGGGCAGGATGTAAAAGGCAACTTGCAGAAACTGAAATAGAGGGTCCAGACTGCATGTGAGGAACAAAGGGACAAAGGCTTCCCCATGAGGACAGCCCAGCAGGGAAGCAGGCTGCACTTGCTTTGGTGCATTCTACTTAGAGATTGGAGTAGCTGCAATTTATCACAGTTCTGCCTTGGTAATCTCAGGAGAGTCAGGGGTGATTGACATGTACCTAGCTGGTCTTATCTTTGTACATGGATCAAATGTGCCATGTCATTTCATGGGCTTTGGGGAATAATGCCACGGACTGCTCTATGCTCGTTGTTATGTTCTTAGTCCTATGTAAAATTGTCAGGGAAAACAATGCTTGTCTTTCTGAGGCTGTGTCTTTTCTGTTCACAAATTCACAAACTCAGTGGATATGCTGGCCTCTTTTAATACCTTGGAAGTGTTCTGGTTTTCTGTTTTAGAAGGAGGATTGCAGGAGGACTATGCTTGTAGAAATCTGGGGAAGGTAGTTCAGCATACAGCTCTCTGCAGTTATAATTTGGTTACTAATCTAGTCTTTCTCATTTTTTAACCATAAGCGTAGAACATACAAATTAATTTTGCTCAAATAAATCTGAATCTGCAGATGCAGGGATTTCACCGTCCCAAATACAATATTTTGATTTTTCAGTAAGTGAAACCTATATTCCTTGTTCTGGGAACAGTGCCTTGATCACACACTTCACATGCTTAGCCTGCCATAAATTATTTAGACAATTCCATTTAAATATTAGAGATGTGACAGTTGTATCCAAAATAAAACTTCAGTACAGACAGATTCTGCCAGTCTGGCTTTAGGCCTCTGCCTAAACCTCTAATTTAAGAGTTTGTGATGTTTCAGCTCAATTTGTAGAAGCTATGTAGGGCATTCAAAGTATGAGATTATAGGATGGGCATATCAGACTCCTTCAATCATATCCCATCCTCCCACAGTACTTTTTGCTCTTCTCAAGTATAAATTCAAATTCATTTCAGAGGAATAGAGGTTTCAGAAAGAACTTAAACTTACCTTCTACATTACAAATAAAATTTGCTGCTGCTCTGCACATACTGATGAATTCACTTTGGATTTTTTGGGTTACACCAGCCAGTAAGACAGGGCATGTAATAAAAGTTCATTTGTTTCCTCACAGCAAAGTTAGTGTAATAAAATGCTGATTCAGTTATCTCCAAAAGATGGTGCCTCATTTCAGTGGTGAATAATTTTCCATGTATTCAAATCTATTTCTCTACAGTACAGCATCAGTTTTTGCAGACCTGTTTCTTGACATCCTTGCTAGTTTGGTTAGGCCTTGAGATGTGTTCTTGTTCTTGAGCTCATCTTGCAGAGATTTAGTTGCTAATTGCTTGTTTGACAATAGAGTTAGATATTTGATACTAGGGAAAAATCTGAAGCAGACTTATGGAATATAGCCCTCTTTTCATGTAGCTTGCACCATATCTTTCTGTTTTGTCAAAAGAATTTTTTCTGTATTTTTCCACTCCTTGTGGTAGTCTCTTAAGTTGTGTCTTATGAGGGGTAACTGTTCTTGTATTCTGTCATAGAGGTGTGTATTGTTTCCAAAGAGATTCACAGGGCAGTTCACACTTCATTTCTTTTATAAATCTTTTTGGGTTTTAGACTAGGTTTGTATTTTTAGTCTTGGTATGAAATGTGCACACCCTCACATAGGCAGTTACATGTATCCTGGGCTTAGTTTGGGGAAAAGGACCCCAGCAACCAGATTATGGTACTCTGGTTTTTATGTACTGGAACATGGAAAATGTGACATGCAGTAAGGTCACTAATTTACCATTGAGTTAGTCTCTTCATTAAGCTACAACATATTGCTGAAGAATTCAAAACTGGAGCATCCATGAGACTGAAGATCTGAAGCTCCAAACACTGTGGGCAAAATGCTGAAGATCTGTTCTGGGCCTCTTTCTTCTGCTCTGTGTAGACTACCTTGAAAATGGAAGAGTTTGGTCACATATTCAATAATTTTAGCTTTAATATTTGAGACTTGTATCTGGTAATTGTAACAAAAAGGCTTTGGAAGACAAAAAGAACCAATGATATAATGAGACTGTTAATAAGTCAATGAAAAGTGAACCCAACCTTTGTGTAATCACGGCGCTTTACAGACTTAATCCCCAAAAGGAATTTGGAGCTGTGAGTGTATTTTGGCTTCATGGTTTTAGTGTGAGCCCTGTTCAGGTTTGAGTGTGCAAAGAGTCATGCATTATAGATATTTTTCCCCTTGGCTAAAGCCTGATGAGACTATAGTTTAAATATTAGACTCAATATCTAAAATCAGTATTTTGCAAGAGTTTGCTATCACACTGATTGCTCAGCTATCTTGATGTTTTAATTAGTTGGCTGAAGATATTTTTGATTGGAACATAAACATGAATGTGTACCTTGCTGAATTTGACAGACATATGATTTTCTTCATTTTCTTAGGGCTGGTGATGGGTTAAGCATGTCCTTGAATAACTTCTGTAATTGTAGAAAAATGTGGAGCAACTTTTGGTGCTTGATGAACTTTTTTTTTATTTTACCTGCACAGTTGGACAGGGCTAAGATGACCTTCAGTTTCAAAGCTGATAGCAGTTAGTTTGCTTGATAAATAAGGTGAGGGAAATCTTAATCTCTCATATTGGAGCTTACAAAGACCTCTAGATAACCAGCTTTGGATGGTAAAATGCTGTATTTCTTGTGTGGGGGTAGCCTGATGACTTTGGTGTAGGTTACATAACATTTTCCTTTCCACATTTGCAGACATTGCTTAGAGAGCTTAAGCACTGCCCTGACTTCAGCTGTTCCCAAAACAGTGCCCTGACAAAGTAAATCTTGTGCCATGTTTTAAATCATCTGGAATGTTTATGTATGAGTAAGACCAACTGGGTTAGTTGTATTGATTTATGACTAAGTCATTCAGCTATTGATTCAGTTTGTTATTGGCAAGTAACACGCTGCATTGCAGAACTACATACCTGCTAATCAGCTCTGTTGCTCACCACTGAACAATTTGGTTTTTCTTTCCAATGGAAACAAAATCCTTAGCTGGAAAAGACTGAAAACATATTTTTGTTGCTGCCTCTCAGTTTCTAACCCTGACATAACACTGCTGTAGGCCTGGTTCTTGCCATGCATCTGTGTGCCAAGGGCAGTGCAGTTGGTGTTGGAAGTTTCAGTGGGCAGACCAAGTTTTGAATACTTCATAAACTTCACAATTTCCTTCTGGGAGACAGGTCGCTTTTCTGATCAGCTTTGTACTGCTGGTGCACTTGGTCCTCATGGCCCTCATCTAGTAAAGTGTGATGGTTTTGGATGTGCAGGGAGACAGAGCATGAGCCTTAGTGCCTGCAGGTTGTCTGTGTCTGGATGGGTGCTTCAGCGACTCTCCCTCTGCAACTGGGCTGTGCAGCAGCTTTGCTTCTGATCTGTACTGTTGGATAATAAATTCATGCAGAAGGCAGAGTGGATATGCTATATTAAACTAGCATTGTTCTACATTTGTCTGGCTGCTCCCATGAGATTTCACTTGTACTTGGTTTTTAAGCAGGAAGCTGAAGGAGCAGCCCCCCTACATGAGTGCCTGCAATTGGCACTGAGGGTTCAGGGAACAGTGTGCTTGTAATACTTTTTTCATGTCACTTAAGAGGGATCAGAAACAGAAGATGAATGATCTTTTTTTCTTTTTTTTTTTTTTTTTTTTTAAGCTGTCCTTCCTCTTCATTTCTTGCAATAAATTTTAGATTCTGTGGTAATAGTTCCAAGTTATTCGCTATTGAGTTCAAAGGCCCTCTTGGAGAAAGTGTGAGATACCGCACTTCTGCTGGCTCTTGTACCAGTGCTTTTATGAAAGTTCTCTGAGTGCTAAAAAAAGCTGTATTTGGAGGGAGAGACTTGCCCTCAATCAGTGTGTTTGACTTTCCCAAAGGCTATTAAGCTGCTAGTACTTCAGTGAGAGACCGGGGACAAATTGTGGTACATTACTGCAGGAATTCTGCTTTTCTTTGGAATGTGGAAAGGCTGCTGCATCAAAGAAGTACTAAAGTATTTTTATTTAAGAGTTTAGTAGAGGTGAGATACTAAGCCTGTCCTTGTTTGAGTCTCAAGTCTTTTTTTTTTTTTTTTTTTTTTTTAAGCTGTCCCCTTCCTCTTCATTTCTTGCAATAAATTTTAGATTCTGTGGTAATAGTTCCAAGTTATTCGCTATTGAGTTCAAAGGCCCTCTTGGAGAAAGTGTGAGATACCGCACTTCTGCTGGCTCTTGTACCAGTGCTTTTATGAAAGTTCTCTGAGTGCTAAAAAAAGCTGTATTTGGAGGGAGAGACTTGCCCTCAATCAGTGTGTTTGACTTTCCCAAAGGCTATTAAGCTGCTAGTACTTCAGTGAGAGACCGGGGACAAATTGTGGTACATTACTGCAGGAATTCTGCTTTTCTTTGGAATGTGGAAAGGCTGCTGCATCAAAGAAGTACTAAAGTATTTTTATTTAAGAGTTTAGTAGAGGTGAGATACTAAGCCTGTCCTTGTTTGAGTCTCAAGTCTTTCTATACTGAGTTATAGCTGTAACAATTACCCTCGTGTGTTTCAGAATACCACAAAATGGTCATATAATAAGGAATTTTAAATTAATATTATTCCAGTTACCTTTTGTTTTAAGGGAGCATGATGTCTTAGGAAACTATAATGTTTTGGGCTAGAGGCTTTTTTTTTCTGATGAAGGCTTTATAAAAGACAGGTATGTGTCCTAAAGTATGAGGTTGGCTTTTAATTTCCAGTTTTAGAAACCTAAGATAGATATTTGAAAGCTGAACTTCTAGAAATGGAGCAAAGAGGGTTTTTTAATTATGATAATTATTTTATTAAGTGTGGGGTTGTCGTATTTTGAGTATATATTTATGTATGGAATGGTTGCAAGCCTAAAGTTTAGTTGAAGTTTAGTTCATATGTTCCAGCTAAAGTGCAGTTGAATTAGTAACTTGAGTATGCAAGAGAAATCTGCGGTTTTGATTGTTTAATGTGAATATTTAATTCTGAATTTGTTCTACTCCAGCTGTAATAAAGATATGAGGAGCTGAGCAGCAATTACTGCAGTTGTCACAAAATTAATCATTAATGTAGGACAGGCAAAAGGAAAATTACACTTCAGCACTTTTTCTCTGGCCTGACAGATACCCTTCAATTTCTGCTGCTGGTGGTTAAATATGTTCCCCTTTGCAGTGATGGATTTTCCCTGGGCTTCAAGCAACAGGCACAAGCTATGAGTTGCTGGTTGCTGCTGAAGGATGCAGAGCTTGCAAAGAATTCAGCTTGGCTTTTAGAGCAGGACTCTGAAGTTCTTTCTTTTGCCTCTGGCAGAGAGGTAAAAAGAATGCAGTTTTCTTGTCATGAAAATAAAACAGATTTAGTGATTATTTGTAATAACCACTATCTAGGACAGTTGGTTTGGACCTTACTGATTTATGGAAGGAGGAAGAGTAAATTCTCCAGTAGAGCATTTCAAGTATAGTGAAATAATTTGTTTTTTAAACCCATGTATTTGCATGGTAACATTTTTGAGTCACTATTTTTAATTTAAGCCGAGTGCTGATTTCAGAAGGAAAAAAAGTGAGAGATCATTTCTATGGAGAATCAGCCACCAGCAGCTGATTCTCCATAGAAATGATAATACTTTCACAGATGTAAGTATTGATTTAATTTTCCCTCTGCCTTAGGGAATTAGAGTTGGTTTGTTAGGAGTAATGACTGAAAACCTTAAGTCTTTGCATGAATATGAAAATTATTTCAAAGGGTTGTTTTGGCTAAAAGTTTTTGGAAAAAAAAAGAGGCTGGGAAGAGGAAGTGTGCAGAGCAAAATTTCTTCTAATCCTCCTCTTTGAAAGTCCCTTACCCCTTCTAAAAAAAGAAGAGAACTGGTGTCTTACTGTGTTGGGTGTTCTAGAGTCTGCCTGACAGGTGGCAAGAAGCCTTTTGATGATCAGTGAGTTGCTTTTGAAGTGGGAAAATCTGGATGACTAATAGCTGGGACCATTTTCAGTGATGTGTAGCCTCACTGAGGTCTAACAGGAATAAATATTTGATAACTGAGTGATGTCTCATATTTTTGGTGTTTCTTGGTTTTGAGTGAGGATGGCATTCCATCCACCAAGTAATCATTTTAATTCATGTTCAGTAAGAATTTCTTGCTGGGAGATCTTTGTGTGAGTGTTTGCTTTTAATCTATTGTACCAGAAACAGCTTGCAAGAAGCAAGTACTCCTTTCCTTTTTGCCTGGTGTTGGAAGTAGGAAGAGAGCTGGCTTAGATGTGCTGCTTTCTAAATGAAGAGTTTATGGAATTCATGAGATTTAGGAGACGAGATATGTATTGAAAAGCAGAGTGGAAAATAAGGGACAGTGATAACTGTGGAACTGTAATCTGCTACTCCTACTTACTTTACCTAATCTTAAAGCCATTAGCTGTTGTCTGTATGATACTTCATACTTTCATAATGATATTGCAGGGGGATAGCAGTGATCCCTCACACTAGAAAATGAATTGATGAAAAAACTGCAAGTCTTGACTCTTTCTGAAGATCAGTCCAGGCTTTCCTCCCTCCCAGCTTCTTTTGCACCAGCTTGCTGGCAGAGCTTGGGAAACTGAGCAGTCACTGACTTAAGGTAAGCCCCAGTTAGCAACAAACAAACCATCAGTGTGTTGTCATCATGATTTTCATGCTAAATCCAAAGCACAGCACTGCACCAGTGACTAAGAAGAAAAGCAGCTCTATTCCAAAAAAGGAAAGCAATGTTGGTTGACTAGACAGTTCCTTGCTTCACATTGGTGTTTGGGCAGAGATTTCTGAGAGGTGTGAGACATAAGGCTAACAAGGACAAGAACAAATGGAATCTGAAACCACGTTATGTATGTATGCTGAAGTACAAACAACCTTGCCTTTGCTGATATATTTATCCCCTCTTCACACACTTGATGTGTCACTTGGAAACAAAAAGAAATCCTTCAGATTATTCATCTGAATCTCAGCTG
The DNA here is from genome assembly GCF_000277835.1 of Geospiza fortis. Taxonomy (NCBI): domain Eukaryota; kingdom Metazoa; phylum Chordata; class Aves; order Passeriformes; family Thraupidae; genus Geospiza; species Geospiza fortis. The sequence goes on from NW_005054311.1 coordinate 10,374,306, forward strand.
CTCAGCCTGCAGGAGCTGTGCTGCATCAATGTTCCTGGGGGAGGTATGTGTGTAGGTAAAGCAATTTGAAAATTCCAACAAACTAATTTGGTGTTGATTATAAACAGTTTACAGACTTGTGCGTCCTCCCTTGACAACACTTGCTGACATTGCACCTAGGTCATGTTGTACCTGCTTCACATAGAACTTCCTGCTTGTGTCTCATCTGAACTTTCCATTTTGCTTATATAAGAGCTAAAACCAGACTAACTTCATTGTTCCGTTTAAATCTGGCCCTTTATAAACCATTTTAAATAGAAATTTATTCTTTATTCAAACAGTATTTTTGTGGTCCAGCAAGTTTCTAAATTTTCATTCAATTTCTCAACTGTGAGAGTTTGATTTCTCTATGTGAGGGTGAGCCTTGGTAGAATGTGTACCACCAGTAAATCCTTGCATTGCAAATGCTTTTGTAAGATTTGCAGATGCATTGCTAGACTTTTTCTCCTCTCTCCCCTAGCTGTAAGCTGAATGAGAGGTTTGGGCTGTCTTTTGACCAGTCATTCTTTAGGATTGTTGACTCATCATTTATGAGATCAAGCTATTATTCCTCTCAATTTGTAATATGAATGGGTGGAGGGAAGAGGAAGCCTTCTAAGTAAATACTTTCAATAGTCTGTAAGAATTTATAGCTAGCTTGCTTGAGGTTAGTGACTCAAGATTTTTGGTATTCATCAGTTCTGCATATTTCTACGTGTAGAACATAAACATAAAGGAATTTTACATTCCTTGAAGTCATAATGCTTTTAGAAATAAAAAGGTGTTTTTGTTTTGGTGTTTTCTTTTAAACTGAACTGTACATGTTTGAGTCACAACACTGTTTTTCCTGTTGGGAGGCATAATTAATATATGAGCCTCTATTCTTTTCTTATTCTCAAGTAAGAAGTACTAAACAATTATATAGGCAAAGATCTTTTTTTATTCAGCACAGCAGCATGCTGGTTTGCAAGCAGATCTGCTGATTTAAATGGTGGTGTTTCTGAATACTGTTAGAAGAGTTAGAACAAATTTAGAAGGTCATGTTTGATGCTGATGAGGCTGCAGCTGCAGAAAATGTTTGAAGCATGTATGGGTTGCAGAACACAGCCTTATTACAAATGGGCAATTACGCAGATGTGAGTGTGGTCGTCCGTGTGTGGTGTCTTCCTTCAGTAGAGAAATTATACATTTTAGTGCTGTACCACCTTAGAGCAAGATGGTGTGCAGAAGGTTTCACCTGTTTTCTATTTCAGAAATTGACTATTTTTGCATTCATTTTGATATTGTATTTGATGGATTTGTACATAAAATTTCAGAACAAAGATTCTTTTTCTTGGTTATCTGTCATAGGCCTTTCACAAGTAGCTCATGGAAATGAGGATTAGAAGTAATTAGGAATAACATCTTTGTTGCCTGTCCTATTACTGGGTAATGAACTGTTTGTTGAACAGCAGTGGTGAGCACCCAATGGCCACCAGCAGCTGATTCTCCATAGAAATGATAATACTTTCACAGATGTAAGTATTGATTTCATTTTCCCTCTGCCTTAGGAAATTATATGATGCTTATTGCTTATTATCTCTTTGGCTAACAGAAGTTGGTAGTGGACCAACTTCTGAGTCTGTCAGGAAGCTGGTGAAGTATTCTGTTGGATGAGCTTTTCCAAAGCCCAAGACCTCTAGATGAGGGAAACAGTGCTGTGTTCAGAGCTCTGGCAGCTGATTTTGTTTTTTCTCCTCCTTTCCTATCTGTGGAGAAATGTAGCAAACTTGAATGATGAACTCTCAATCCTGACTGGATAAGGAATGTCCTTCTTGCTACCATAATTTTTTCTTGAGAATCTTTGCCATAGTGGTCTATAATATTACTGGTTCTGCAGCTATGTGTAAAAAAGGGATCAGGCATCCAAATTATGGGGCTTTTTGATCGTTAAGTAGGGGTGAGACAATCCTTTCCTTCACCTCCTCTTCAGTATTGAACCCAAAATGTTATAGGCCTGTTACTGTTCTCTGCATTTTGACTTTTTCAGACTTGAACTTGGTTTTTTATAGGAAGTCTACCTTTTTTTTCCCTAAATTTTCATGTCAGGATTTACCTTAAACAGAAGATCTTACTTGCCTCTGTTTTTTTCTGGGAGCTCAATTATATCTTATGTAAAATGTCTTTCCACAAAAGTTCAGTCTCATATTATACCTGTTGCGTCTGGGTTTAGGTTTACATGTCAAATATGGTTGGAAAAATTGTAGGGAGATGGAATATAAGAAAATAGTGTAGAAAGTAATCTTACCCCTAAGGAGTTGCAGCTGGGCCAATTATTAAAGATTAGGAGCAGGCCTGACTTTAACAGACCACAGCTGTAACCAGAGAGAAGAGTGCTATAAAAGAGTGGAGTGGCTGATTGAGAAGGGAAATGGAGTCAGTTGGCTACTTTGTGAAGAAGAAAGAGTCAGTGGTCTGAGGAGAAGCCCATGAGAAACACCAAGAAGGTATGAAACTTTTGTGATAAGGAGAACAATATGGAACTCCTGCAATAAGATGACAACAAAAATAGTCTGCAATACTATTCTTTGTTTGCCTCACATAGGAGAAGGTGTGCTTCTTGTCAATAGAAGAGGGAGTTAAATATCAGCCTTCATCATTTACTCATTTAAAGAAATTAATTATTGTGTAGAGGGAAGGGATAATTGTTTCTTCTTTATTTGAACCTTCTGCATGTTGCTGTGAATGTGGGCACAGGCCAAGATAAGTGTCACCTGATTTTTAGTTAGCCCTTCAAAATGCAGCAAGGGCCAGGGAGCAGGGGAGCAATACCCTCTTAAGAATGTGGTCTGAAGCTCTGGCTTCTCTTTTTATGTTCACTTGTTCTTGAGGCTGAAAACTGGCCTCCTGCTTGTTCATTACTTTCTCAATAGTGATATTTCTTTCTACAGAGGGCTGGTAAGTATCTCTTTTCTTCCAGCAGAGTACTGTCAGGACATTTTCCTAATCAGGAGAAGGACAGGAAGAAATCTGTGAAACAGTCATGGGAGTTTTTGTGGGAGAAGAGGGCTTGCTGTGACTGCTAGATGTGCCTTACTTTCTAATGAGATAAGAAGTGTATTGAAGTGTCTAGACTTTCACAAGAAGTAAGTTGGTCTAGGGGCAGGATGAGAGACAGAGATACATCTTTATATGTAAGTTTTTAACAGTAAACAATTTTCTTCATTGAAATGAAGAGGAAGTGTTGAACCAATACTATGTTAAATAGGATAAATGTTAGCTGGATGCAAATGCAGACTCAAGGGTTTTTTTAATTCTTCACTGAAACACTGGATTAATGTTTAATTCTGATGACTAAATCCATTAATAGATATATTTCTTACTAACTTAGATAAATGAGTTTTTCAGGCAATTTTGTTATTCCCTCAGGACATGGTTTCCAGTTGCCTGGATATCGCTCTAATTAGATGATGACACAGTATCCCAATAGCTCTTTTTAAGATATAGGACTTCTGCTACTAGACAATAAGTTTAGTTCAGCTTCTTTGTTTTTAATTAATGAAAAAGAGGTCTTTTGTTTGCCAAAATCAGATGATACTCTGGGGATGTAAAGTATTTAGTATCATCCCAGGTAGGGTAGAACAGATAGACTGAATTTAGAAGACATGGAAGATCTTTGCTGCAAAAGGCAGTTCCATAATTTCTTCTATGTTTTCCATTTTTGAGTCTCTTGAAATAATTAAATTCTTATTTTACCAAATTAAGAATGACCCTGCTCTCTAACTGGCTTTCAAGCAAAAGCTATTGTTTGAAGTCTATGACAAAAATCAAGGTGCACTGAGGAAGTTGAACTTTTTAAAAACAGTTTGTTAGGTGCAGTTAACCTATAGAAAGATGGAGTAGATAGTGCAGGCTGTTCTTCATATTGTGTTGGATAACTCATGACTGGAATGTGAGCTACTCATGTGTGGCTGACATGGGAGGAAACAGCCTGGCTTTAGACAATGGATCTGCAGGGAAAGAAAAAAAATCCTTTTGATATCAGCTACAAAGCTGAGGCTACAGTGACAGGATGCATTTTCCAACAACTGTTTACATAAAGGGCTTTTGCTTGACATGAGGCATTGCTCTGTTTCTTCCACCTGTTTGTGTGACAGCTGTCACTACTCTCATTGCTCTGGTTCATGAGCACACCAGAATGCGAGTCCCTGGGTGGGAATTGCCTTGGTTTTCTTCCTACCTGCTGGATGTAGAATCATCTCAGCACATGTCAACACAAAATAATAACTTGTCTAGCTTTATCTAGAGAATAATATTGGGCAGCCATATTTAAAAGTAAAGACCATAGATGTTGAATTATGGAATGATAAGGAGCCAATGAAGATCATCTAGTCCCTGCTTGAAATAGGGGCTGAACTAGCTTCAGAGTTAAGTCAGGGTACTTAGGCCTTGTCCTGCTGAATTTTAAATAGCTCCAAGAATGTGGATCCCCAGCCCTGTCAGGGCAATCAGTTCCAGTGCTTATCCATGCTCCCTGTGAACCTTTATTCCCTTTTACGCTAGCAGTAATTTGCAGTGTCTCAACTATTGGCTCTTGTCCTTCTCCTTTCACTGTGCTCATCTGAGAAAATGGTGGCATCTTCTTTATAACCATGAGGTAGAAGACACTATATTTATTCCTGAGATCTTGAAGTTAGACTTGATCTGTTTAGAGAAACAGGTTATATTGAGAAGGCATGAAGAATAGAGATTTCAAGCAATAGAGATGGAAATAGAAGTCTGGTGATTGAATGTTGGGATTTGGGATACACAGGCTCAAGTTCTTGCTCAGCTTCAGTCAGAGCGTAGATCTTTATGCCTCTGCAAAGACACAATGTTAGAACTTTTGTGTGTCAGGCACTATGACAGGATTTCAGCATCATGTGAGTTTACAGACTCTCCAATGACCAGTACAGGTTGCAATCTAACTTTAAGGACTACCTTTGCCAACAAATGGCTTTTTATCTGTTTTCATGGGCAGTGATAGTGTGACATTAAGTAACTATTTGCTTTCATAAAATATGTAACTTGAATGTTGATGCAGGTTTTGACTTAGTCTTAGGGGAAATTTATAAGCCAAGAAGTTTAAAAGCAGTTAAGTATTGAAATTTTGAGAATAGGCTCTTTCTACTTTTTTTTCCTCTTGAGTCAACTGCATGTATTTCTGTTTTAATTCCATTTTCCCCAAATAAAAAAAAAAGCTCTTTACAGTCTCATTTTGAAAGAATGCAAACAGTGAGTTCAGCAAATGAGGTGTATAAATGTGTGAATAGGACACAAAATGTCAGCACAGATTTGGCCTTTTTTGCATTTGCAGTTGTCACTGCCAAGGGAGTAAGTGACATTCAGCATTGGCTTCAGTATTAAAACATGGCATTCCCCTGTGGCAGTATCCCAATGAGGCAGGCAGGGTTTCAGAGTGAGAAGAGCAGAAACAAATATATTTTTTTTCTGTTTCTTTTTAATGAGAAGTTTTGTGATGTTTTCCTTTTTGTGAAGAAAATACTTTGACAGAGCAAAATCCAAGGCAAGTAAATTAACTACTAGTGAAAGACTTTCTTCTAGGGCAGGAGTTTTCAGCAGATGGGAACAGAGGGCATGCCTCAGTGGCTACAGTGCTGGTCTTGGAGAATGGGGCTCATTCTACTTTCTCTGAGAGATTTGTCATTAAATGGTTCTTTCCTCACTACCTGGGCTGTTTGAAGGGTGCTGAAGACAGAAAGCTGCAAGGCTGAGAAGGGCACAGATTGTTAGTTATTGAGAGCTTTGTTGATATTTGTATGATAGAAATTCTGGTTTCTAGTCCCAGCATTCTGGTGGAGTGGTGCAGCAGAATTGTCCAGGTTCAATGGGCAATGATCATCCACGAGCCTTTATGCACAGGAATGGTACCACCCATCAACCTCTGGATACAGAAGAACCTTGAAATCAGGCTAAAGAAGGAGAAGTCGTACCATTTTGGCAATTTCAAGGTGCATAGCCTGAGCAGTGATCTGGATCATGACATCTGCCAGTCTTTCAGAATCACTAGTAGGTGCTAAAGTGAAATGCTCCCCTGAGCAGTGCTAAATTCTACCAAACCTGTAAATGCTGAATTGTGTTCAGTCTTGTACAAGACCAAGGTACACCTCAATGCCTTACCTTGAACTTCAAAACGTTAAACAAAAAATTGAGGTTGTTTTCTGAAAGTTGATCTTGTGATTAAAAAGATAAAAGATACGAGGTTTGGGAGGGCTGGCTTTTATGAGTCTCTGTGGGGAAATTTGTTTTTATTGTGTCTCAGTTGCAAGACCTGCAGGAAACTGCTTTTCTATCAGAGCTGGCATGCTACCATGGAATTTATTGCTTGGAATACTTGTATTCCATCTGAGATACCTGTTGAGTACATGTGCTCTTTATTTCCTGGCAAGCAAGGGAATCATCTTTCATGTAAGCCATGCTGATGAATTGTCTGGAGAACATTGGAGGAATATGAAATTTACTCTAAAGAACAGTTAGGTAGTGCACTGTCTTTGACCTTTTGGTTTCCCAAGTGTTGGTTGCTTTGGTCATGTTGATGGCAGAGTAAGCAAGAGGGTTATTTTCCCACTGTTGACTTGCTGCACACAGTGGGGTGTGCTGTCATATGCTGGATCAACCAGCCCCTACTCATGAGTACATGCAGAGTTTGACTGACTTGCTTAGTGTTCCCCTCTTTCCCCTCACCCCTCCTCCCAGAATATAATAAAGGTATTCAACTGTTTAGGAAAGAATATTGTATTTGTATCTCAACAGTATTTTTGATTACTTTTTTTAAAGTTCTTATGCCTGGTCTCAATAAATTTCAGGGGGTTTGCTCAATTGAATGTAAAACTCTCTGCTTTTGTCCCAAAGTTTATGCCTTTTCTATTTTTATGTATTTTTGGTCCTTATAGGTGCCAAAGTTGATACTTCTGTACGCCCTGAGCTTGGATTTCAATAAGTTTTATGTATTGATTTACAGCAATGAAGGTCTTTTATTTTTGTCTGCTAGTCCTTTCTTAAGATTTTTCTTGAAAAAATTAGATGTTTTCTTCAGTGATATTCTGTCATAAAAGAAAGAAGAACATAACTGGAATTAAGTGAGTTCAGGATAGATTTTTGGCTGCTACATATGGTTTATTCTGATTGCTCAGAGAGTAGAAGTCTGACAACAGCTCTTTGATTAGGTTTTAGACTTGATAAATGTTTTCAATACATCTATTTCTGTTTCAAAACCCAGAAAACTTGCAAATCTTTTTCTTCACCCTAGTATGCAGTCTTGATGTCTTGACTTGGACTTTCTTCAGGGGAGAGCTTATTTATGGTTGTTTATCTGTAGGTGATTTCATCCATTAATTCTGACTTGTAGGAATCTGGTTTTGAAAATATTTCTTCTCATGTCATGTTCACTGACTTCCCTTTCAGTGTTCCCTCTGGTAGGTCAAGTTTTCAAATTTCATGTGTTCTTTTCTTGCCCAAGTATCTAAATATATTCACAAGCTTTTAAATAGCAAATAAAAATAAAAAATAATAAAAATCAAGAGCTCTGACATGCGGCCTCATTGGATTTGTTCAAAGTCAGGTGGGAGACTTTTAAAGTGTTAAAATGCTGCATTTGTGATACTTCTATGGGGCAAGAAAGTAACTGCATCTAACTTATTTAAAAGTACTGAGAAATGTAGCCATATTCTAGATGGGTAAGATTAAATCAAACCTTTACTATTGAAATAATATGGTAAATATGCTCCTTATTTTCCTGACTTGCGGAGCCACCTGTATCTATTAAGCTACCAGGGCCCTCCTGAAGTCAGAGACAATGTTGCTTCTGGGTGGAACTGTGTCTCCTTGGTTTGCTCTGTCTCTCCCTGCAGCTGGAACCAAGGGAAATAAATATGATAAATACCAATTAGTTATGGGTTTTTGATGCAGATGAGACTTGGAAGACACCTGGCCCATCTCTTGCTGAAATGTTTGGGAATGAGCCCGGTGCTATATTTGGAGCATAACTGTAACTGGACAGATTATTTTCTGACTCACTCTAAGCCATTAAAACAGCAAGGCTCTCATCCTGCTGGGTGAACGTGGGGTGAATTTGGCTGCTGCTGAAGAAAGTCTGTGGATTCACTATGCAGGAAAAGAGTGCCATTAATGCTTAATTCCATTAAGCAGTTGCTATGCTTGTGACTGTTTCAGCAGTTGTAATTTAATGAAGGAGGGGTCTGCACGTATGCACATGTGATTTGTGTGTATAGTTTGATCCAGAGGTCTGGATTACAGTTTGCCTGCAGCTGACTGAAGATCCTTTGGATGAAGGATGAGTTGCTGATGTGCTGCTAAGTTTATTAATATCCAGCAGAGCAGCTATTATCCATTTTATCAACAGATTACCGTGCTTGGTTTATGGCTCCTTTTTTGCCTTTTCGTGACTTGTCAAATTGCTTCCAACTGAGTATCAATGTTTCAAAGCTACAATACCTGCAGAAAGCACTGCAAGTATATAAAATTAATCTTTCATGGTGCAGCTTATTTTCTTTGATTGCAGAACACCAGTGCTTTCTTGGTGGGAGGCATTAATGTTTATCTGCATTTGTTTTTTAAGGAACTCATAGACTTTTATGGAAAACTTCATCACTCCAACATATGGAACTTGCTGTATTGTATGACCTAAGTGCTGTACTTGTCACCCAGTAATCCAAACACAGAGAGCATGCAGATCAAAACCAAGCACAGAGTTTTGTTGTGGAGTTTTCCTGCTGGAGAAATTTTTCTCTTGAGGAAGCTCCTGAATTCTGAGTAATTGAATAGGAATGATTAAACATAGATACATTTCCTATGTATTAATGATTTTGGAACTTGTTTCAAAGCTTACTGAAGCTTATTTATGAAAGAGTCTTTTGCTTTCTTAATATCTTATGAAACATTCAGGTGTCTAGTGATTTATTCAGTGTTCTGTGTTGTTCTAAGATCATTGGTATTTCAAATATGTTATTTGAAATTTGACAACTTTTAGCAGAAAAGAGCTTTGTATGTTGCTTATACTCTGTTTCTGTTCCTTGAGAAAAGATATCTGAATTAATGACTTAATGAGTGAAGAGGAAAGGATATTGCTCACCATGGTTAATTACTACCATATGTCCCATGCTTGCTTTGCTACCATTAATCTTCCTAAATCTTGGGAAGTTTTTTGTTGGTTGATGTGTCTCAGGATTAACTGGGAGAGGACATCTGCTTGTGGTGTAGTGGCCAAACTGCAACTACTGCGAGATCCCTTCCCAAGCAGGTTTACTGTTGTCAGGAAAGCTGCTCCCCATCTGCTCTTCCTTACTGCAGAAGAGTCTGCACATCCATTGCCACATCATATTCTTCTTCCTTTCTCTGGCATGATATGAAAAGGTATCTGTACGGAAATAATATTGCTCCAAGACATAATGCACAATCAGAGCTGCTGCAATAGACTGCTGCAGTTCTGTACTGGCTCTGGCATGAAATGTCCTGGGGACACTCCAAGAGCACTCTGAGCATTGTGCTGGCTGCTAATGGCAGCACTTTGTACTGTCACCCATGATGGATGCTGGTTAGTAGGTCATCTCCCTTCCAGAGCTGTATCTGGTTTTGGCACTACTTTACTGCAAATAGAGCTGTAGACTGGTTTTACAGAGGCTAAACACTTGACTAGTGGTGCACAAGCAATAGAAATGTCCCAGAAATTTTTATTTTATTTTTTTAGTTTCCATGAACTGACAGGGATTCAGGGCATTTTAAGCTGCTGAGGTACCCAGACAGGACAGTTAGTTCCTGCAGACAGAGTACTTCAACCTCAAAGGAAAACCACTGTGCTAAATAAGATTCTCAGCCTGTAATGTGAATTTTTGAGAGTCTTAAAGCTACTATTAACTGCTGTTCCAGTCTGGTTTTGTAGGCTGGATATGGATCACTTGTATTGCCACATTTGTGGATCATAACTCAAGTGAGTTACTACATTATTCTTCTGGATTTAAAACAGGCTAAGATGGCAAAGAGCGAACAGGCTTTGGGATGGGAGGAGGACATAAGATTACATGTTAGAAGTGGCAAAGCTTGCACTTCATGACATTAATTCTGTTCCTGCAGTAAAATCACTTAACAGGGCACAGGAGATTTTTTTTCCTTTGGAGGTTTTTGAGCTCAAGGCTTTTCACTGGTTATCACTGAAAACATGTATCAGCTATGGCTGTTTGAAATTTCTGTACAAACTGAGAATTGAAGAAACTGTTACTATAATATTCCCAGTGGAAAGTGCTTTTCTGTTAGTGTGTTTGCAAAGCTGAAGAGGATAGTAGACATGCATGGACAGCCATGGATGGGATAGGAGCCATGTTAAATTAGATTGCTGACTTTGAAAATTTCTGTGTGGAAGTAGTGTTTTTTTAATTGTATTATCCACTTGTTTAGAAACTCTAGCTGGTTGCTAGGACCTCTGTGAGTTGTAGGTGCTAGAAAACATTTAATCTTCTCTAGAGTGCTCATAAAAATTGGGCTGTTCCATCTCTATGGGAAAATACACACATGTAAATATATACATATGTATTCAAAGAAAATTAGAGATGAATGCAAATGGCAGTCTAATAGAATTCCATAGCCCCAGCCCTACCCCCCAACTATTTTAGCCTTAAGTTAGTTCTGTTGATTTACATTAGCAGGGAGAGGAAAAAGAGCCACGGAGGGAGGTCTCAAAACTTATGTACTCCCTTAAAAAACAATAAAGTTAAGGATTTTATTTTGTGAACAGGCTTCTGTATTGTCAAGTAGACCCTACAGTACAGGAAATATCTAAAGTAAAGGTACCCTGCTGCCTTTAGTGCTTTCATTTGCTCTACAATATATCTGTACAAGTCTTTCCTGTTGGAGCCTTGCCTTGTGTAGATGGACTGGCAAGTGAAAGAGGCAGCTGTTAATGTTTATTGTCGTCCTTCATAGAACCATAGAATGGTTTGGGTTGGAAAGGATCTTAAAGATCATCTAGTTCCAATCCCCCTGCCATGGGTAGGGACACCCTCCAATAGGCAAAAATGCTTGCTGGGAATAGGAGCACATCCAGGATGGATGTTTTTCTAGTGAAACCATAATAGCAGGGACACTGGCAGAAGGTTTGTTATGCTGTAATAATCTGAATATCTATATAAAATAATGAGTGACTGCTAATGTTTTAGTGTAACTTCAATCTATCTAGACCTACTATTTTTTCCTTTTCTATAAGTTTTCTTATTTCCTGATTTTTAAGAGGAGGAAAACTGAGTGTCTTCCTGAGACCAGTGGAGGTTAGGTGAGACCATGTCTCTTGTACTTAGAGATGAACTTGACAAAATGG
>NW_005054311.1:10385731-10393839 GCF_000277835.1 Geospiza fortis
TGTGTGCAGAGTTGCATTTGGAATTAATTAAAAAATTTGAAGGTGTTATCTTGTGTAGCAAAAAGGTGCATGGAGATAAAAGTTCTTTCTCTCTGCTCAAGCCTAGCAAGCAAAGCCTGTGAATTTCTAGTGAAACCTTTCCTACTCTGTGGCATAATTGCATTGTGGCAACACTAGTTTTTTAAACTGTTTAATGAAATACTTCTCCATCACAGGAACTGCCACTAATATTTTCCCCTTCTTTTCTGCTATTCCCTCTTTCATTCCATTTATCTTTTATTCTTGAATCGTCTTTGATATGTACTTTCTGCATTTTTTTGGTGGTGGTATTTAACGCCACCAGAAAAATGCAGTGTCAATGATAAACTTTTTTTGCAGTGTTCAAGATGTAATAACAAAAGAAAGAGGTTTAAAAGATTTTTAAATTTTATATATTTTTTTAATCCTGCACAAGTCATTAAAAACCAAGCAGATTAACTGTTTTTAATGCTATTTTGCATTACTATATTTGCCTGCTTTCCAAATTGGATTGCTTGAAAATGTCTGAGGGAGAAAATTTCCACTTCCTGTAATTCTCAACTTTTGATTGACCCTCTTATTTTGTGACTTTACAGCTAGCAATGATACACTCTAGGCAGGCCTGCTTTGAAGGAGGAAGAGTACTGGCAACATAAAAGGCTGGAGAGGCAGGAAGAAGAAATACCTGGACAAGCAGAGATGAAAACAGGGAGACTCGTACCTCAGCCTGTTAGATAATTGTTTCCAAATCTGGAAAGCTGAAGAGCTGTGTGTTAATCTGCTCTGAAGGTTTGCTGCTCCTTACAGCACGGGGAACCTTTTCAGGATAGTAGGAGCTGCAGGGTTGTGACTGTGGCAGAGCAGCATCTTTGATTTTAGTAGGGATAATTTTAGAAAGTTTGGAAAAGGTGGCAGTGGGTAGAAGCTGTGAAGCCAAACAGTGAGCTGCACTCTAAGGGCACATCAGCTAGTGGATGTGTAGTTTGTCATGTATTATTTTGAGAATCCTTAAGACAGCATTACTTTTTGTAGGGAATCAAATTACTGGGCTGCACAGATAGGAGGGGCAAGAACATGTATTCATTCATGGAGTATTTCAAACTAGAGAAGCATCAGAAGTAATCACTAATAGTCAAAATGGAGAGGTATGTGGTGCCTCCTTTCCCGCACCCCTGGAGCCTTTTACATCCATAAGGCAGCATCTTTGTGACACTGATTCCTGTCTCTTTACAGATCAGCAGGGTGTTCTTCAGACATGATGGTAGGGTACAGGCTTTACCTATGATTACCTGTCTGCATTTACTTGCCTTTTAAAACTGTTCCAAACAAGAGATCTTCACTTTACCTCCACCTAACAAATGTTCAGGGTGTGTTTGTAAGCTGCTAGATTTGAATAGAAGCCTTTTAGAGTGAGTAGTTAGCATGGCTGGCACCAGAAGGCCACTGCAGGTCTTGGGCTTTTTGTATTCTCTGGTGTATTGCTGTGAACTACAAGAAAAACAGAGATAAAAGGGAGGAGATGATTCCCCTAGAACATAATAGAACAGCAGAATGTTCTAATATGGCTGGCAGGTTTGCTTATCTAGTCCTATTTTAAGCTAATCAAAGCAGTATTTCATCCCTGGATCAAGGTTTATGCATATTCTTACAGTTGTGAGGGTTGTCAAAGTAATTGATGTACTGCCAAAACTGCAGTGAGGATACAAATAGATTTTTGTGTGGGTTGGAGTAGATCTCATGGTAATTTAGTGGCAATTGGTGTGTGTAGGAAGACTATTTAGTCCCTTGTTCTGAGGTAAAAACAGTCCATTTGTAATGTCGATCTTGAGGAATATGGATGTTGCCTTCCTGAAGAGGGCCAGAAATTTATCTAACTTTGTAATTTGCTTGGATCAGTGGCCAAAACAACAGAGGAAGATGCAACCCTTTTAAAATTTGAGCACTTCTGGACGGCCTGGACTAGCTTCTCTTTGCATCTGTATATGAGCATCTGTTATGTTTTGTCCCTTTACCATGAGCAAGGTTCTGGTCCCTGTGATCAGCTGCTGGTATGGATGGTTTGTAGAGAGGAAGCAAAGTATTTACAAAGCTTTCTCTGGGTACCTAGTGAGGAAGCAATGCAGCACACTGACCTTCAGAATCCAGCATTTCCTGTGTGCCAGCAAGAGGCTGTGTGATCTTTCTGGGTGGTGTGACTCTGTCCTCCTCCCTGCACATTCTTGTGCTATAGTGCAACTGTCCAATGTCTTGTCTTGTGGTGTGCTCTGACCCAGACTATTCCAGATCAAGGGCTGGGCCAGAGCATATGGCACCTCTTCTCTATGCTTCTCATCACAGGAAAAATGAGTCTCAAAGGTGAGGGAGAATTGAATTCTTCCCCCCAATCTGTTCTGTTACAGCATGGGTCGCTACCGTAAGTTCAAAAGCATTTCTAGGGCCCTCATTTTAGAAATAGGAAAGTATCTTTGTGCACTTGACAGAGCCATTTTGTGTTAATTTATTCTGCCTAGTTAGGAGTTAGAGAAGACTACCAAAGGTGTTGAATGTGATTGTGTGTTTCACTGAATCAACAGATCCTTATATTTCTTCCTAGTTCCAAAAAATATAATGGTTCTGTTGATGCTATCCAGTTGAACCAAGTCTTTTGCTCTCCTGAAGTTAGAAACCAAGCTCTTAGATACATGCAAGATGTATGATTGATTTCTAAATTATTATGTTAAATTCTATATGAGCTGCTTTATTTTGAGAATCTTCACTTTGTTTCTGAAGCTGTCCCTTTTGAATTAATGTCCCTTCCAAGCAGAAGTGATGAGATCTTGTGATGTGTCAGAGAGAAGCAGGCAGAGAACTGGTCTAGTGTTTTGGTTTCTTTCTTTCCAATGAGGAATGACAGGGAGATTACAGACAAGAGTGTGGGAGGACTTTGAGCCCAGTAAAATATGGGCAAGGACAGATATGGGTGTAAATGTCCTGATAAAGATAAATGAAGCTTACTGTGTTCAGTGACTTTTCCTGAAGATGAACTGCATATTTTTTGCTGTTCTTGTGGCTATACACTTTAAGACAGATGGAGTTTAAACCTTTTTTTTTTTTTTTTCTTAAATCAGCAAGGTAGAGGGGAAATATGTAGTGTTTAGTTTGGGGAAAGCCTACCAGTGATCTTTCTCTGCTATGAACCTCCAGTCATTACCTACTGGTGCTGCTGATACCATGTATGTACAGGCTGATGTTTATCAACTGGATTGTACAGTGAGGACTTATTTACTTGCTTTTATTTTGTCTGATTTGGTATGAATATGAGTTATAATGCAAGAAAAAGCAAAATAAGAATGATAATATTTTCCACAAACCATGTACTATTATTTTTATTACTTTCCTTTTTTTCTTTTTCTGTTTGTTTGTTGGGAGCGTGGGCAGGGGCTGGGGTTAGGAAGCACTACTATTTTAATAGTTAAACTAAGTGGTTTCAATTTCCTTTCATTTAGGTACCCTTTTGCAGTTGAGGTGAGAGCACACTAACAGCTGATTTAAGCCTGAAAATAGATTTCCTTTTTCCTATTGCTTTATACGATCTTCACAGAAAACTGTCTGATCTTTCAAGGGTTGTTTTATGGCTGAGAACCACTGAAGGGTCACAGTCGGTGTGTCGGGGGAAATCGATTGGGATTTCAACATAACAATAACAGTTGTGGGATTGGGCCGGCAGATGGCGCAGGCAGAAAAACTATCCCGCCGAGACCTCGGCTTGAACAGAGAGATTTTGGGGTTTGGGACTTCTAGCCAGGTCTTAGGCTCCCGAGACAAATTACCTGCTTGGTGTGATTTAATATTTCCTTCTGTGAAAGTGCGTGTTGCAGGCGGGTAGTCTCAGCTGTGGAATTTAGAGCCAACTGTAGCTGCTATAGTGCTCAAAATGATCCGTTTGGGAGTAAATATGCAGCTATTCTGCTCAATGGTTGAATATGCTGCTAGATTAAATCCTGTCTACCCTATAGAGTGCAGACTAATACTATGACAAACCTGGTCTTTTGTGCTTGGCCAAAATATTTTGGAGCTTTTTAAGGTGACCTGCAGCTGAACCTTTTGAGACATCAGTGTGCTCTGACTCGGTTGTCTTTTAAACCAGAGGTCTTCATACTTTAAGGACTAAGTCTCTGGTTAATCCGAATTTTGTCTGAGAAATGCTATTTTCCTTGGGGTACTGTGAATAATTGCTCTGAAAACATTCTTCAGCATGGCTAAATTGATAAGTTGCAGATTTGTAATGCAGCTTTTAGATGCTGTGCTTGGAAACATTTGGTGTGAAGGATCAGCTACTGCAATATGTTTGAAAAATATTAGGGGGGCACTATGAAAATTCTGGTTAGTTTTCCAGAATCTGAGCTCGATACTGATGATAAAGAGCATTATTCATCTGTAGTTGTTGGAAGGATTTGGTTTGTAGTTTTAAGTTGTATACATTCTGCCCTTATGAATGTCCTCTGAATTGGTATAAAACTGAAAGTATAGCTCTCTGCTGTGAACTGACTATTTATTCAATTGGTTATGTACTCTAATGTTTTTGTGATTACAAAATGAAAAATTCCACAGTGTTTAAGAAATTCAAGGAAGTATTTTATGCTGACCTGCATTAGTCCTTTAGCCTGTGTAGTGTGCTATTGGCTATGGCACAATCAAAGGAAAACCATTTCTCGGTTCTTGAGCACAATCTAAAAATTATAAAGATGGGATCAATAGCTGTCCAAGTACTGTGATTTTGTTTGTTTGAATAACTTTGTGGGTAATGTTGACTACATGCTTTGGAAGGGCTGTTGACAAGGCAAGAGAAGACTGTGAGCAGAAAGGGAATGGTAGAATATAAAGTGAGATGAATTTTTGTAAGTTTGGCTGAAAGAATGTGTTCAACTGTCTTGATGGTTCCTTGAATTTCTGAACACTAAGGACAATATTTTCAAAAGCAATTATAACAGTTGCATACATCAATTTTATGCATCAGGGCACCTGTATTACATTCTTTTCTCTCTATAAATGCTCAATTACTGCTTTGCCTATTATGAAAAAAAAAGATCTATTCTTTCAAGATAGTGCTAATTGAACATCTGAAAATTAAGCCACTCACTATCACTAGTAGATTCTGGTGAATTGGGCCAAGCTTGAGGAATAAGCTGATATTGATCATTTTGGCACAAAGTGGATAGGAGTAAGTGCTTGTAAAACTACTGATCCAGGGTTTGCTTTTTTTGTTTTATTTTTTAGAAAACTTAACTGCTTTAGAAGAACCAACCCACTTTTTGACCCAGTCACACTGCCAGAGATTTGTTCAAACTAGAAAGCTTTTCATGCTTCCTCTGCATGGAATTGTCTCGTGCAGATCTACAGTTAATGAATGTTGTGTTTAAAGTCTAAGCAGTGCACCAAGTTCTGATGTTGTTTTACAGCTGTGAAATAACCTTGCTTCCAGGATTCCTAGTCCCCTGCTACCAGCAGAGAACACTATGTACTCCCCAAGACTTTCCTAGCTGTGGTTTGCATGCTGCTAAGAACTTGCCCTGGTGTGCTGACACTGTGAACTGTGGCATGCGATACCCAGAATGACAGGGGAATTGCCTGTTCCCCCATGAAGTGTTGCCTCTTCTCTTCTTACACTTAGTGTTTCACTATAAATGCCATTTGCTTGGTGTTGTGAGGCTGGGGATAAATCACAGATGCTCTGTTTGTCAGTGGGTTGTGAACTTGATGTTCTTGGAGAATTTAGGGAATTTTTAAACAAAGAGCATGTTATTTCTTTTGCAAATGTTGCTTTGTCATTGTTCCAAAGATGGCAAGAGACTGTGTGTTTCGAATCTTCAGCCTTCTCAGCTCTTCACAAGAAGTAGATGTGCTGTTAATATCACACAGCTCCTTTAATTAGGTAATTAGCACAGGAAAGACAATGCTAAGAAATCAGGAATGGGAAAAAATAATAGACTTTCGAGGCCTTAACAGTCTCTCTGTTACTACAGTAATCTTTTAGCCTCATTCCCTTATGAACTAATATCCTCAGTGGTACTGTCATGTCTATTACTTTAATCCCATCAATGAAGCTGCACAGCCTAATAGATCTGTCCCAGGTAAGCAGTTTTCACTCTGCAGAACATAGATGCTTTGCCTACTCAATGGTCCGTGTCAGCTATTAAGTACTGACAATGGTCTTCCCTGAGCAGCCTTTTAGCAAACAGCTTCTTTCAGTGAGCTTCCCTGGTGCAACAGGAATGATGAAGGGTGAGGTTTTTTTTGGTTGCTGGTTGGAGTTCTTGATAATTTAATATTCAGTATCAATTCAAGCAATAGTTGCATCTTTATGTAAGTGTACTGGGTCAAAAATACCTCCTTACTCAACATGACTTTTTAAAAAATTGGTGCACAAATGTGAGCTGCTTTTAGCAGTTCATCCTTCTGGTCACAGAACACATTTATTAATTATTCAGTACATTTCTGCTATTTTGATAGCTGAGAAAACCTTTGATGATGCATTGTTTGCATTTATTGGTTTGGCTTGGGTTTTGTTTTTTTAGCTTTTTTTTCCTTTGTTTTCCAAAGGGAGAAGTGGTAAAATATAGGATTTTCCTTTATGCAATGTATTCTTTGACTTTCTCCAGCCTCCTGTTACTAAGATGATTAATTGCTCATGCTGGAAGATAGGACTCTGAAAAGAGTCCTCTTTATCTGATAGAGACTAAATTTATTGGGGGTGTGGAGAGAAAAATATATTGGTTTTGGCTTACAACATAGTTTGTGCATTTTAGAAGTAAAGTTTGAAGGAACCCCAGCATTTCTGAGAGGCAGGAGAGAAAAAGAAAGGCAGCTCCATGAAATAAATCATGCTTGTTGTTTAGGAGGTATTGGACTACTTGGCAATGGGAAGCATCAATTCTATATATATACAGGGGACTTAATTCTGCATTTACAATAGTGCATTCATCTGCAAACTAAGCCTCTGGACTGCTTGCATGACACCTTGTGCAAAGTCATTCACTGTAGTGTGAGGTTGTCTTCAGAATCATCATCTCCAGGGAAAACCATCTGGGTTTGTCTCACTGGAGAAGTGTACTTGATGTCACCCTTCTGGGAGGGAGGATGATATACTGTCATCCTGTGGACCCAGCTGGCTCCTTGGAGTATCCTGAGAATGGGGTCCCTCTGTGTGGATGTTTGCTACACACCTCAGGAGAGATGCTGGTTGGTGGCAGAGCCTGAAGGAGGAGCTGGGGAGAGCCTGCTGCTCAGGATCCAGAGCTCTGGGTGGATTTTCTCAAATAGTTCTTACCCTGAATGAAGATCCCGACTGATCCTGGTGAGAGGTAGAGATCACCTTGGGAAGGTGACAGCAGAAAAACATGTTTTCATGGGCCGTGCTCTCTCCCAAGCTCTGATGCTACCTTGTATAACAAGAGCTATTTGCTGAGAATGTCCCTTTGTCTGGGGTTGCATGGACAGCAAAATCTCTCTAAGAACATAATGACTTGTATGGCAATAGTCATCTTGCCATAAAGGATCTGAAGTGATTTCTGACCTGCTTTGTGGCCCAGAGACAAGAGTCTGTTTTAACCTCTGCTGTGCAAGGGATGGCCTGTGTGGATCCCCTGCCTTCCCTTGCTGTATTTCACTGTGTGTGCCCTTCTGCAGGGAGTGTTGAGCAGATGGACTGGCCTGGCATAGGCTGAATTTCAACAGCTGCTTCTTCTGTGACACAAAATGAGGGGAGATCCATTTTCTTTAGCAGCTGTGAAAGTGCCCCTCTGGTGGTGCTGACAGAAGTTCATCTGCAGCCCCATCTATGTAGGATGGTTTGGTTCTTCTCCAAAGCCAGTCCCACTTTCTGTTTTTGCTGCAAAGATATCTATATGCCACTGAGGGAAGTTAGTATCCTAATGTGCATCCCTAAACTATTGAGACAATCCAAGCCTCTTGCTTTGTTGCATACAGCAATGTTAGAGCTGAACTAAATCCAAGTGACTTGTGTGGCTGTAGATTTTTGACTGGGATGGGGAAAATGAGGGAAAATTTTGTGAGAAGGGAAAATCTACTTCCCTTTGTCTCTGTCTCTTTCC
>NW_005054311.1:10393849-10466720 GCF_000277835.1 Geospiza fortis
CTAACAGCTTTATGAAATAAACGTTGGAGCTTTCTGATCTGTGTATTTTCAAATAACATTGCTTTCTATGATTGTTTCCTGTAAATGAAAAATAAAACCAAGAATTTCAAGTCCTTCTAGAATAAGTAGACTTGTGCGTAGACTTTGGTATTTTAGCAGAACATTTAGTTTTCTATACCTAATTTGCTACTCCTGCTTGTCTTCCTTATCACCATCCCAAGCTGGTCCTCCCACTCCAGATAGAACTTAAGAGGAGGCTGGAGTGCTAGAAGTATCAGACTGATCTCTTAGTCACCTCAGAAAGTTCTGTTTTTTCAATGAGTAAGTTAGAGAATAAAGGAGCAGCACTGAAGGAGAAAAAAAAAAAGGGCTGTTTTGGAATGGAAAATACCTGTCACCTCTATCAGCTCTTCTCTTCAGCCCCCAGAAATGCAAGCATTAATCCTGTCCCAGAATATCACCTGCTAGTCTAACTCTGAAGCCCCATTTCTGTTAGGGCTTTGCTGCCTTCCTCTCAGTGTCACTCATATACTGTGTAATTATATTCGGAATTATGTGAAATGATTACTTTCTGGAAGTGGGTTGAACTAGCCATTTGGTACATACTGCTCTAGATATAAATAATCCATCTTTAAAACAGGATGGATGATCTCTGGAACTTTTCCAGCACTTTGTTTCTGTTGTGGGCATGAGAAAACCCTGTCAGGGTTTTGTTTACACAATGTAGTTCATAGGTTTTTCTTTAGAAGAAAAAGACAGCTTGTTTTTGATATCAGCTTCTTCTGCCCAAAACTTGCTGACTGCTGCTACCTTACTTTGTCCATGTAAGATGAAAGACTTCTACTACCTGCTATAACTGACTGATGGATGATGTGCTGAAGAAAAGTAAAAATCCAGTGTGAAAGTTATGGGAGGGTAATGTATACCTTCATCTAAAGAGGTCTCAAATGTATAATTTATCCAGGGGAGGTTTTGGATGGGAT
The DNA here is from genome assembly GCF_000277835.1 of Geospiza fortis. Classification (NCBI taxonomy): domain Eukaryota; kingdom Metazoa; phylum Chordata; class Aves; order Passeriformes; family Thraupidae; genus Geospiza; species Geospiza fortis. The sequence continues at coordinate 10,394,833 of NW_005054311.1, forward strand.
ATTGGTCAGGCATTGGAATGGTGGAATCACCATCCCTGCAAGTATTTCAATAATATCTAGGTGTGGTACTTGGGGACATAGTTTAGTGGTGGGCTTGGTAGTGCTGAGATAAGTTAAACTCAATGAACCTAAAGGTCTTTTCCAGCTGTCGTGATTCTATGATTTTATGAATGTTTTACATGCTGTACTGGTGTGTTTGCAGCAACTTCTGAGTAAGAGGCTGTGTTTTGTCCCCTCCAGTAACATAACAGCCATTTGTTATAGTTACAGAACAGATTTATCAGAACAGCAGTTACATCTGGGGATGCACAAGAAACAGGAATAGCACAAATAACATACTGTTATTGAAGCATATTGAAATGCTTCAGTGATAACCTGTGTAACAGAAAAGCTGAAATACTCCACCAGCTTTTCTACTTAGATTGAGCAATTAGATCAGGGAAGTCAATGGCACCTTGTACACAAGAGAAAATCTAGGAGTATCACTGTCTGAGGAGCTCGGCTGGAAAGGGACCTGATGGCACATTTCTTCCTGCCAGTGATGTCTCCTTGTCATCTGAATTGTCATCATTACTGCTCTTCTTCCAGGTTGCTGTACTTGGCTATTCATCAGATTTTGTCCTGCTTGCTTACAAAATGTATCTGCCACAGCTTTGGGTGGTGGCTCGAAGAGTTGCTGCTCTTTTGTGTTGGGAGCAGTAATGTGGTGACATAAACTGCAATGGATCCTTCTAGGGTGATAGATCTGCAATTAGCCCATAAGTGGTTTTTTTATCAGTTTCATTTTCAATATTTACATAAATACCTCTTTTCCTTAACGTGAACAAAGCTGAGTTGGGTGTTTCATCAAATCAAAATGTCTTCTTGTATTTCTTATTTCAGTTGGGCCAGGAAAAGAGCCTGTATAATATCAAAATTTTAGAAGGAATGTAAAATACTGAGTTACTATCTATTTTTCTTTTTCCCTTGTGGGTTTGGTTTTTTTTGTGGCTGTGTTTGTTTTTTTGTTGCATCTTCAGCACTGGGAAAAGTATTTGAGTAATGCTTCACTCTGTCTAGGACTGTTTCCATTTCAAAAGACTCACTTTTGCTGGTTGTTGGGGTTTTTTTGTTTTGTCTATTTGTTTAGTTTTTTTAGTCCTAAAGTACCTGGGTTTTCTCTTTCCTTCTCAGTGGATAATTTTAATTATTAAAAAAAATTTAATCTCAGGTGCCCTTTAGGTATTGTGATTCTGGAAAAAAAGTTATTGCATGATAACTGAAGATGCAAGTTTTGGGATCCTTTGCCTCTTGTCTAAAACTGTTTATGGAAGAACACCCTTCTTATGTGCTGGATTGGAAGGATTCTGAATTTGCAGTGTGGCTGCACTTGGATTCATTGGCACTGTTGTAAAAATGAGTTAGATGGTGCCCAGAGTGTATTTAGGAGTTTAACTGTGTAATATTTTAACCTACAGTGAAGGTAGGAAAATAAGAAAAGTTGGACTATTACGTTTATACTGAGTACAGAACATGTTAAGTTTTAATGAGTTATCTGGAGCATAAAAGAGAACAAGTACAGAGTCAAAGAAGTAAGATTTTATCATTGTTGCAGAAAATAAGAGCAATATTATGTTATGTTATCTTGAAGGATGGCAGGATGTTGTTTTAATATTATTGGAAGGTGAAACAGTGGAGTCCATGTTGGAAAATGTAGTCATGTTTGAGTTTTTCTAGCAAATACTGGTCTCAAAAATATTTCTGTTTGGGAAAGACGAGTGTGCATGAGCAAATGTGATCAAAGATATGTGATCTTATACTTGCAAAATCATGATGAAAGCCCTGGCCTTGGCTACTTTGTGCTTACAGCATGTCATTAAGCATCTTTGACTTTTTATTTAAGGCTTTTTTTATCTTTGTTGTTGTGCAAGGCACATAGCAATTTATAATTAGCTAGTATTCATTATTATTTGGAAAAGGTGGGGCAAAAGAGAAGCTATGGACTCAGAATTGATAAAACATGTCTAACCAGCAACACAGTTACAATGATTATTTTGAGGAGACCTCAGTTTTTCAGCAATGCTCACTTCACTGATTACTCTTCTCTGCCTCATATCAACAGGTCAAAGGACATAGTCGAGATACAACTTGAAGAATAAAAGAGTAGAGACATCTATTTTTCTGAGATATCTCTTTAAGTGCGGTATTTGCTTCCCATTTAAGTAAAATCTAAACCAAACTGCAAATTTGCGGCGTGTGGAGCAGAGTCTCTCTTGACAGGAAACTTGAGGGAAGTGATCAACTGGCAGATAAAAAAAAAAAGTTAGTTTTGGCGGCAATTTACTTCTTAATTACTTCCACAGGAAGATCCTGACTTTTGTTTCCCCCCTAATTCCCATCTCCTACCTGCTAATATGTATTTAACATCTGTCAGAATTCTGCCAATCAGCTGACATGGTTAGATGTCATTCTGTCTCTGCTTGAGAAATGTCTTTTTCCCTCTGGCTCATGAAAGCCTGAAAAGGAAATGTCTGATGACAAAAAGAGAAAAGTTGGTAACTCATTAAAAGGCCATATAGAAAGAAATTTATTCCTTTTTACAGCATTTAAAGCTGTGATTTGATTCAGAGATACAGGCTCTCCTTAAGCTATTTTCTTTAATTTGGGTTTTTGTTTTTTTAACTTGGTGTTTGTTTTGTTTGCTTTTTAAAATAAATGCAGTACAGAAAGCCCCCAGGTATAATGATGAGTACTTAGTATTGTAATTCTAACAGTTTTTAAGGGAATGAACTACAGGTGTTAGACCTTATCTGTAACCAAGCTGGCTTTTCTCCTAGATGGGCACATCTGATGAGGGGTCTGACATCAGTGTCATAATGAATTATTGATTTGTCACATCTCTCAGGCCTGTTCTAAGGTCTTGCTGGTCCCTTAAGGGACCTGAGGGTGCCCTTAGCCATCATGCTGAAGGAGTTCACTCTGAAGCCAGGACTGAAATCTTAAAAAGCTGTGTTGTTGGGTTTTTTTAATGTATTTTCTTTCTCCCCCTGCCAACAGATTGGTGAACCTTGATCTTTCCAGATGTTCTCTAGAGTTTTGAGAAGCTTCTTTTCCTCAAGCTCATTGCAAACATTGCACATCCAGTGAACACAAAAAGCACTACTTGACCAATTGCAAATAAACAATACAGTCCACTTGGTCATGGGTAAATATTTCACAGAAAGATCTGTGTGAGTAAAGATTTGGAAAGGCTGTTGTTTACATAGTTTCCAATGAGATATGAAATGACATCAAGGCCATTTCTGTCACTGAAGAGGCTGAACTGGCTCTGTTCAATCATTGGTTGAAGTCTGGTTTTGTTTGTGCCTTGGTATTTGTTTTAGTAATGCTCTGTCTCAGTGAATACATATTTGGTATCCTGCAGAAAGCAGCTTAAATTGTGTGCAGAGAGGTGCAGTCCAAGACTCCTGATGGAACACTTAAGGATTCAAGAGATTTGCATTCTGAATAAGAAGATCCTCATTTTCTGTGTATAAACTGATATCCTGGTACACTTGGCTACTGCACAGATTACCAGTGTTGGTTGGCATAGATTGTTTCTTTTTTTTTTTCTTTGCTTTGATTGGTCCGGTGGTAGAATAAAATATTTTGGTAGCTGAATGGAGAACTATATTTAAACAAAAAAATACTTAGCAATGGAGTGTTTCAAAAAGCAAAACACCACCAGCATTGGTGTCTTGACAGTGCAGCCCTTGGCAATAATGGACAAAATGCTACAATTCAGAAGTAAAACTCTGCCATTGATTAGAAAAAAAATTGTAGTTGAGCAAATATTGTGCTGTTTGATTCAAGAATAGAAATGTTGTTGCTCTTTGATAACCCCGGTGTGTAGGTGGGGTGTAGTTGCCTGAAAATCTTGTCATGGCTTAGGAATGGTATTCCCCAATTAGGTGCTCCTATCACAACTGCTGCTTGTTCCCCCCACTTTTGCCCTCCCCTTCCCCACTTTTTGATGGAGAGCAGATTTGGAGGCCTAAAGGCAAGGAACACTGGTTGAGAAAAGAACAATTTGCTGGAAACAGCAATGGGACAAGAAGATAAACAGCAACAGTCCTAATGACAGAAGGTGCAAGAAAAGAAATTATTCACTTGGAAAACACAGCCAGTAATGGCCAATACTGGACAGCTCCCTGTGCCAGGGAAGGAACCACTGCTCCCTGGAAGAGAGTCTTTTTCCTGTGCCCTGGCAGTGATGTGAGGTGGTACAGAATGACCTATGTGTCCTGGCCATACCCTCTCCTGGACACTGGAAAAAATTAACCCCTTACTGGCTGGAACCAGGACATCTGCCCATGGAAAATGTTTTAATTAGGTTGTTGTAGAGTCTTACACCAGATTTAAGACCAGCTATTTTCTGCCGTTCTTTTTCTGTGTTGTCTTTGATGCAGAGACTGCAGAAGGTGCTTTGGACTCTTTCCAGAAAGTTATTGAAATCAGTCTTCAGTAACTATATTGGTGTTTACTGTGCACCAAGGTCACTGAGCTGCATGAGCAGACAACTGTGTTAAAAACCGAATTTGAGGATTTTAGAAGGTGTCTTTTTACAGTTTGAATAAATAAGGCATATAAAAGCATGCCTACATATAGAATTTACTATTTTGTCCTGATCTTTTGCCTCTTTTTCTCTTCAGCTGTGGTCCTGCTGGTCAGTTTTGATATCAGATTCAGCTCTCCAACATCTATCCTGTCAGACCTCTGAAAAGAAGGCAGGTATTGGCTACCACACAGCTACTGACACTGATAATTAGAAATACAAATACATATCTTTTGAGCAGGGTCATGTTTTGCACTTCTGTACAAAGGAGGTGGTGATTTTTGATGAAGTTGCTTGGTATTTTCCTGGTGAGGTATTGTTCTCAGCAGAAACAAAATCAGTATTTAAAAAATTGATTTATTTCTGTCTAAAGCTTCAAGACAGTCATGTTTGAACTGAATTTTTTCAGCTTTTGAGTAAAGTAGAATTTTAAAAGGATGTGCAGGTGCCAAGGTTGCTTTTACTATACCCACCACTGCATTCTTTCCACCATAGTGTGAGACCTGGATTCAAGCCTATCCCCTACCTACATTAAACCAGTCACCAGAACCAGGTGAGTGTTAAGAAACCAAGACATGATTTGCTTTGGGGTGGATCTCTTATTTCTTCTCTTGAAGCATATTTCACGTTCACATGGATATAGGCATCAGTAATTCAGCCTAGGTGGAGGTGGGAAGGGAGAGGTAGAATTAATTTTGTCATGCCTGTCTTTGCTTTCTGTTTTAGGGGTAGGCCTTGGATGTCTAGACAATAGTGTCAGGATAGCTTTATGAATCTCAGGTAGCTGTAGGAAAGCTACCTCTTGCAGAGTTCTTTAGACTGATCATGATATGCTTTTAATTTACTTACATTAGAACACATAATTGTGAATGACAATATTTCAGAAAAAAGAGCTTGTAACTAGGGTGAGCTTTTTTTAAAAATGGAGCTTTGTAGTAAACACCTGGAGGAGGACTTGGGAACTTGCAGCCTATGGAGAATGTGTGACATGCTTCATTCATGTTACGACAAAAGGTTAAGTATGTATTTTTTCACTTGCCTTTTTTTAAATCATACTATTATTGGCTATTTTTAAAGTCAGAATAGCTGGCCAAAGAAGCTTCAGAGTTGTAAAAGGTAAAGATATAAAACCGTTATTGTAGGAGTTCTGTGAACTCCGTATGATTTTGTGTGGTCTGTTTTATTCCCAGAATTCCCCAGAGATGACCCCTGCCTTCCTCACAGTATCTTTTCATAAGGGAAACTTTTCTGAATGTACATAACTGGCTGGGTGCCTTCAGCATTAACAAGCCTATTAACCACTAATCCAGAACAACAATTGTTAGTGCAGCTGCTGCAGAAATGCACTGTGAGGAAGCACAAAAACTGTGCCTGAAAACAGAAAAATAAATCACAGTGTAGTGATAATTGCCTTCTGTAGGTACTGCAATGTGGCAGTCATCAGAAAGCTATTCATTGCATCAGCCTTTCCCTCTGTCCCTGAGTTTCCTTCATCCCCTCCCCATGCTAGCCTGCCTGCAACCTTTTAGAGAAGTTCTCTGGATTCTGGCTGAAATGCTAGCAGTAATTAGATAAAACATTGCTGTCAATTTCTGTGAAGAGAAATAAATTTATTACCTTAGTTAAATTCAGGCCAAACTTAGCCTCTTCCATATATAAGTAGTTGGATGAACAGATTAACATCTGGGTAGAGTAATTTTGCTTTATCTACCTGCAGACAGGACAAAAGGTAACACCCTGAAATGACTAAGGAATTGGAAATCTGTCACTCCAGAGCTGGCTTGTTTAATCATGGTCCAATACTTCACCCTCTGCATAAACTGCTGAGCGCTCACTTCTTGTGCCTTACCTTGCCAGGCTGAGGAGCCCTCCCAGAGAAAGGTCACACTTTTAGCTGATGGTAGGTTGTTGCTGGCATGAGTCAAGACAAGATGAAATCCTGCTGCATGTATCTTCTGCTGTCAGCTGGAATTCTTTGTAGATGTGCAAGGAGTGGGAGATCAGCACTTCCAAATTAATCTGATGTGCGCTGTGGCTTATTGGCCACTTGGATTTGATAAGTGACACATCTTGTGTCTGAAGCCCAGGATCTGATTGAGGGTTAGTGATGGCTTGCAACAATTCTGCTTTAAGAGTTGTATGAGAGTTATACAATGGAATATATATTGCAAGGAAAAAACAAGAAATCAGAAATCAGTTTTGAAATTGAGTGAATCATAGGAATTAGGACAAGCTCAAGTGACTAAGCAAAGCTATTGAATTAGATGCTCTACCAAGATGTAAGACTGTTATTTGGTGTGATTGTGACTCAGCACTTGCTGGTGAGTCATTCCTCGTCACTGGGACCTCAGTGCTGTTGGCTTTTGGGCTGAAAAACAGAAGTCAAGTGGGAAGCGATTTAAACCTACAGAGAAAGTTTAAACTTCATGAATACCAAGGAGAGGGGGAACTTGTACACCCAATTAGATTATTTTTCTTGGAAGACTTTATTTTTTAGCTTTTTAATCTGTTATTTTCATTAGAATGTGATGAATTTTCCCAGCATTACTTATAGTGGATGTTTTTCTTTTTTTTCCAGATAATTAATTTGTGACTACATAAAACTATGAATGCTTTAAGGCAATGTATTTTGCTTTTCCACGGCTCTTTCACACAGATGAGTTTAAAATACTTTATACCAATAACTCAGTTGTGAGAAGACAATAATAGCAGAGAAGAATGGAAATCAATAAGTGAAAACAGGAGAATAAAGGTCTGAGAATATATAAGTATTTAATAAACTTTGTATGTCTAGTAGAAAGTGCACAACAAAGTCTTGTCAGCACTTATAATGTCCTGAGAAGGTGAGGACTTCAGGGGAAATGAGAGGTGAAAAGCAGTGAAATCCTCAACTGAGCTCTGACAGTCTGTGTTTATCATATCACAAGTCAGTAATGGAATAAAAGTGTAAGGGTTCTATCACCTGTAACCAGCCAGAGTGAGGGTGTCCCCCTTCAGCCACAGTGATGTGTTAATCTTTTTGTGAAGCTTCAAACTTAGCTATTAATAGAGATGGGTTTGTTTGTGGGGATGCTTGCATGTATTGGTGTCTTAACCTGTTTTACCAGATATGGAGATGAGGAGGGAAAACCCTTTTTGCTTACCTGTTCTATTTGCCTGGTCTGGCAGAGACCATGGGGGAGCTGTAGCGTGTGTTGTAATGTGCAGCTTGGGCAGCTGCTTGGGAGCACCTGGGAATTCCAATTAGCAAGTTCTTTGCACTCCTGCAGGGCCAAGACACTGGCAATGCTATGGATTTTTTTTTCCTGTGTCAAATTGAAGTTGTGTTTTTGGTCTTTTTATTGCAAGTTTCTCTATATTATAATCCATTCCTACCCATGTCTGTGGTACTATCTGTATGTATAGATTATAAAGAATTTCTAAATGCATCATTAATTCAAAAAAGTTGCAAAATCTGGGGTGTTTTTCTAAATGCATCTTTTTAAACCATTTTCTGCAGGTGATGTGCTGCAAAATACCTGCTATGTCAGATCTCACTGTTCTTTTTTAATCAAAGGATGTGATAAATCACTTAATGTGGCAAAGACATTGTCATATGTGCTCATTACTTGTTTTGATCTCCAGACTCTGAGTTTGGTTTTCAAATGTAAGTGCCTCCATGGGATTTGTGAATCTCTGATGGGCACGTGGTTTGGTACATTAGGTACAAAAGCATGCCAGTGTTCCCACTGGAAACCTTGACTATCTTGGCAATGTTACATTAAGGAATATGAAAGAAGATGATTAGGGACAGACAAGGTCTGGGAAATCCATCTGGAGGATTTAATAAATGAGGACAGTAATTTTTAAGGGATTAATTTTAAGGGATTCCTTACACATACCCTTTCAGCACTATGGGGAGTTATCACTGGTGTTTGATTTATGTTTAGAAGTAATAATATTTCTTATGCTCATGCTTTTATTGCTTATAGTTGGTGCTTTTCCAGATTGTTAAGTAATTATGTTTAAGTAGTGACTGAGCTAATGTGGAGCCTGGCTTAGAGTCTGAAGAAATGGATATATGGTAAAGCCCATAAGACCTGATTCAAAAAGATCTTCTACTTCAAAAAGCCCATAATTAGTTTTATGCAAATTATGGAGGAAGATATCTTGGTAAAGCAAGAAGAAACAAAGGAAGGTCCCAAGTTAGTTTTTCCTTTCATCCTTATTTTGTTACAGCACATGAGTCTGGTGATGTCTCTGGCATAAGAACATCTGTGTGCTGGTGTGAGCCCACCTCTGCTGCATCCTCGCAACATGCTGCTGCCTTGCTTTCAGATGAGATCAAGCAATGTGGTCCTGGAAATTCTACTTCAAAATGTTATCCAAGGATTTAGAATTTAATAGCTGTTGAAAGTAATTTTCAATTTCTGTACTTGGAGTGAAAAACAAGTGTCTAAGTAACGATTTAGTGGGTTCCTTTGTTTTTCCCCCCTCTCAAAATTATAATAACAAAGCAGTTTAATTTCATACACCACATACACTTGGGTATTGAGCATCTTGAGTATTTTACGATAAATGGACAGAGAGAACAGTTCTGATTCTCAGCAGTTTTTTGAGATTACTGATTTTGTCCTTTTTTTTCCACATTAGAAAAAGACTGGAGTGTTTTGATGATACTGCACAACAAAATTGCACAGAAGTTGCCCATTTTCTATTTTGAAGGGCCAAGATTTTAATTTCAGCTGCTTTGGTTAGAAACTAATACCACTGTATCTTGGATATCTTCCAGGTGAAAACTTTAACCTGTTTCACTGGAAATGTTGCAATTAGTGCTTGTTCCAGCTTCAGAGTCTTTTAAAACCAGAACAAAGCAGCAAACTGCTAGCAAATCTGAGCCAACAAAGATAAAGTGTGCAAAGGATTACACCCAAGGACCCTGAGAAGAAGAGCTGTAGTCAGGGCTTGGCCAGATGAAACTCAGCCTAGAAATCCTGTTGGTTTGAACAAGGTATTTCTCAGTTCTTGGCAGTTGCTTGTCTCAGAACACCCCAAAATCAAAGCGTTGCGGTATTATTTATTACTCAAAAATTGCTCAATAAATAACTGTTCTGCATGGCTTCTTCCCTTTTGATGTGTTTCTGAGCTGAAGCCAATCTGAAAACACTTCAGCTGTGTTAGAAAACAAATATGAAGCTCGTTTGCTTAATATGTTTTTATTCAGATTTTAATGAGAAGGAAGATTTTTCACTCTTAGATACAAAATATTAAGAAATGTGAATGAGACACTGAGTTTTCTGGTCTTGGTTTTGTTCTTCCAAAAGAGACCAGCCTCAAAAGTAACCTTTTCAATAACTGTTTGTCTCTGCTTGCAAAATGACGACTGTTCCTTAGTAAGGAGTCCCTGTTCCTGTTTGGGAGACAGACTTAAAGAAAACAAGTGAAGCCACATTTACACCCTCCACCTCATACTTTTGAGCAAATGCTTATAATTTAATTAGTATGGGCTTTTCACTATTCTCCTCATGAAAGACAAGGGAAGAGTAGGGCTGATATTTGAAATGCACAATTTGGGATTTTTTTGTGTACGCTCTTCTGGTTTGTTGCCTTCATATCTCTGCTGCAGATTGTAGGACTAGGGTGGGAGATGTGAGATGTTATTTAGACTGCAGAATTTCAGTTTGAAACTCTTTTCTCTGTCTAGGCAGGAGCAGATATGCTGGAACAGAATGGATTATTTTTAGAATTTATTCAAAGGATGAAGAATCTTTATCACTGGGAAAAGGCCACATAGGTGTTATTTCCCTCTTTCCACCATTCACCAGGTGAATCAAGCCAGTTATGCACTTCTGCCTATACCTGAACTAGTGGTATTTGGAGGCTCTAAGAATAACTGTGATGTAAACAGTATACTGTGAATGAGTTTTCCTATGGCATTATGCATTTTTCCCTGGAGGAGATCTTGCAACTTTATGGCTTCTGTGGTGTTATCTATTACATTACTGCAGCAATAAATGGATGCAGAAGACAAGTGTCTGTTACTTATCTCACCACAACACTATTCTATATTTAAAGCGTTAGGCCACCACTTCTCTCCTTGTCTCTGGGATGCATTGAAAATATGGTAAAGGTGGAAGCTATTGCCATCAAGTGTGATACAGTTTGCCTATGTAAAGATCTTTGTAATTTTATTTTCCTGTGTTCTTTGCTAGTAAAGAAACACTGATAGTATTTTCTTTGCTCTTGAAATGTGTTTCTAGTTGCTCCTTTATAATCTCTATGTAGCCAGACTCTGTTGCTTTTATTGGTATTAATCACCAAAAGAAAGATCCAAAAGATTAATGGAAGCCTTTTGTACACCTGATTTTGACGAGTGCATGTTTGTGTCAGCAGTTAAATCTCTGCATACAATCAAAGAACCCTGCTTTTTATTGATTTGTGCTCCCCTCCATCCCATACAGTTTGCAGTCAGTATAATGAATTGGGTTTTTTTGCATGGAAATTGAATCTACTCCATTGTTCACATGCATTGGATTTAGCATAGCATGCTACTTACTGGTAGAGAACAATAACAGGCAAGGCTATTCTCAACTATTTCTGTATCTCTTATGCTGCCTTTCTCTGATGGGAGCCCACCAAATAGATTTTGTTATTCTTTGTTTAGGCTTTGAGACCTGAAGTATAGAGAAGAAAAACTGAGCCACAATGGCAAAGGCTGCTCCAACCATTTGTTTTGCACAACTCCTTTTCCTGTACCTTACTTCAATTTCAAAGAAGCATTTCCTGTGCTGTCAGTTTTCCTCAATTATAGTTGCACGTTTTGTGGTTAAATAGTTTCCAACCCACTTATTTGCTTTGCACAAGGACTTTATAATAATACTACTTCTTTCTGTGAATATTTGGTTATTGAAACACGCATATTGATTTTTCACTGGTGTGTTGGGTTTGTTGTGGAACTGGGAGAAAATGGCTTACTTGCAGCTGTTAACAGGGAAGGCTTGACACTTAAAAACATTTGAAGATTTGTCTTCAATTAATAATAGCTCAATATTTGGCGCATTCTGCTTAGTTATGAGCATTCTGCTCTCTTCAACTTGTTTTCTTGTGTATAAATGGAGATTGGTTGCTCTCTCCTTAGTCTGCCTATCAAAATTGCAAGACTGGGCACTGGGATTCAAGATCTTGCCTAGTTACTTGGGTGCCTTGTCAATAAAGAGAGCTGTTGCTCCTGTGCCAGAGGGATGTAGGGCAGACGCAGACTATTATCATGTGAGAGGCTTTGTTTCCAAATGTATTGTGCTCTGATGGAGCAAGGTCCTCGCTTATGTAAATGTTTAAACAGAATTATCACTGCATGGGTATTTCTGGAATATTAAGCAGTTGTACTGTGAAAGCCTTGTCTATGTAGGAGAACATAATTCTTCAGTAGTCCTTCAAATTGTTTAATACCACTGAAATTGTTCAGTAATTCTTCATACTCTTCTAGTAAATGTTAATCAATTGGTGATCAGGAGAATTTGATCAGTTTGCACCAAAATTGCTGGGTGATATTGGTACCCTCAATAGAAACACGTGATTTTTGTCATGCAATTTTTATTTAGAAATAAAACCACCTAAAGCTCAATATTTGAAAAACAATTTGTGTCTGTTTATATAGATAAAATGGTCAACAACTCCTTCATGGGGGAAGCAGAGGGGAAGGACTGATCTCCTCTCTGTGGTGACCAGCGATAGGAACTGAGGGAATTGCCTGAAGCTGTGTCAGGGGACAATTAGGTTGGCTACTATGAAATTATTTATTATCCAGAAGGTGACTGGGCATTGGAACAGGCTCCTCAGGGAAGTGGTCATGTCACCGAGCCTGACAGAGCTCGAAAAGAGTTTGGACAATACTCTCAGGCACATGGTGTGATTTTTGGGGCTGCCCTGGGTAGGGTCAGGAGCTGGACTTGGATAATCCTTGTGGATCACCCTTCTAACACAGAATATTCTGTGACTCTATATCACCTTGTTCCAGATTATTTGCTTAGTTTTGAGATCTTGATGACTTTGCTTGATTACCAAGGTCAATTTGGAAGAAGAGGTGGCCCTATTTTTATTGAGGAAGGTGTGCAGGGTGTTGCTTTAGCTGGATCACTTAAGTTGTGATTTGAATGCAGTGAGTGAAATGCACAGGAGGTAAGATAAATAAATAGCTACAGAAAATATTCAGAAAGAATGATGTGGTGGGCTGACCCCAGCCTACAGCAAAGCTCCTGCTCTAATCATCTCTCCCTCTCCTATCAAATACGTGTAATGATTTCTTGGGAAGACAAATGCCATCATGAACGTCCCCACACCCCATCCATTTCCTTGAGATTTTATTGCTAAGCATGGCATGGTATGGAATGGAATGTCTGTTTAGTCAGTGGAGGCAGCAGTCCCAGCTGTGTGCCCTTCCAGCCTTTTGCCCACCTCTGACCTGCTGGCCTCTGAGTGTCTGGGAGGTTGGTGTGGTACAAACACTGTTTCACCTTCAAATGCAGAGAACGGATTCACACAGGTTGCTATGAAGAAAGCTAGCTTTGTCCCAAGAAAACTCAGTGAAAATAAATAGGTTTTAGGAAACTTTAATAGCATGAATCTGTATTTGCATCTTAGCAGCATGAAAGATATCCATCAGAGATAAGTGAAAAAAAAGCAAAAAATCTACTAGGTGACCTCCCAATTCCATGCTGACTTCAATTAGTATACTGCTGTCTGTAAATGAATGAAATTATGCCCTAATGACTGAAATATTTCTTAGAATGCCTAGATTTTTACATGACAGAAAGTGTTTGAACTTTAATTACAAGATTAAAAGATAGCTTGACAGGTTTCTCAGGACAATATGTCTCTTGAGTTATTAATTTTTAATTATTAACTGTAGTTCTGACAAAAATATTACCCAAATTACAGTAGGATGCCATCTGGGATCTCAGTTCTGTATAAGAAGTACTCAGTGAGGCTTCTCACAAAATGGCAAAGTGGAAGAAAGGCTTGAAGTACAGGCAGAAAAAATCCATTCCTGACTCTGGTAAAGCTTTTCTCTGTTCTGGAAGCAGCTGGTTCTGAGACAGTTGCAGAGTTAAACTTGGATGAAGAATACTGTACTTAGCTGTATGTTTATTTATTTGGTTTATTGTGCCTGGTCACAGATTTACATGTTAATTGTAATAGTGTATGTTCTGCCAGTGCTCAACTGCCCAAATTCTTAGTCTCTGAGAGAAGCAGAGAAAGATGGAAAGAACAAAAGAGATTTTGCATATTCTTCTTGTATTTGTCCTCTTTGCAGTTATTTGTTGCTAAAAACATAAAGCTTTGCTTGGAAATGAAAAGTGTTAATCAGTACATGGGTAAGGAACTTACCATTCTGCACTTGCTGAAATGAATGATCCTTTGCAGAGTCTGCAGCACTCAAAGTTGCTGCAATGCCTCTTTATTTAATCCTGATCTCTTGCTCTTGTGAAAAAAGTCCAGAAATGTAGTTTTCATTTAAATCCACGTTGATTGTGGGCACACACTATTGTTACTCTGAGGCTGGATGCTTAGATGTTTTTTAATAGTTACAAGCAAACCAAATACAAGATGCAGTCTTTCTCTTCCACTTGGGCAAAAAGATGGCTTTCTATTTATTTTGGCATTTCCTGTCTAGAAATGTTCCTTTTGACTGATCCTTATGCAGTGATTTTCCTAAAGTTCTGTGTGACTCTGATAAAGACCTCTCCTTATCTGTCTTTTTGTTAAGACTTTTTTACAATTGGAAGTGCTTTGTTTACAGACACATCTCTGGAGCACAGTGAGGATTTCTTATTCTGCAGTGGTGCCTGATTATCCAAGGGGCACAGGAAAGATGCAAGTAGCCTCTGAGTGTTTGGGAAATTAAGACTATTTGCCTTTTGTTCCTGGTTAGCAGCTGATAAACGACCCTTCTCCAGCTTGGGCTGTTGCAGCAGAGACTGCTAGTATGTTCATGTTAAAAATTGGACCAAATATTTATATGCACATTTTGATAAGCTCTTGACATCTTTTTGCATTGTCAATTCTCTACAGCACAGAGACACATAATGCAATATTAATGAAGATGGTGCAATTAGTAATGTGCCACTTTGCTTGCATACATCCTCCTTGTTTATGTATCAATCCATATCAATGAAGGGAGAAGAGACAGAGGGGTGAAGTGGTTGAATGGATTTTGGCTCAGCCATCTCTGCATGAGGTCCAGACTAGTTCTGTTTAGGCTCTGGAGTTTTGTGAATATGGATTAATAAATGTAAAGGAGCAGTAAGATATATTAATGGAACTTCTTTAGGGTGAGCTGACATTTACTGCACGCACATGTTCTGTGTGTATATGCACACACACATATGCACAAAACATGGGTTGTATGTATATGATGTCTAAGTGTGTAAATTTCATGTATGTTAAGTAACATCTCCTTCTGATTCAAGTAGTAGGGTATTGGGTAATTAAAGTGTCCACGGATTTCTGTCTAGTTTCCTAGGCAGGAAACTAAAATATGTATAGTCAGTTTAATTTTGAATCTGTAGAGTATGAACTGGAGACTAGAAAATCTAATTTAATGTAAGTGCCCCTATATTGATGTTCTCTGTAGAAGTTCAGGATTTTGGAAAATAAGGTTTTGCAAAATATGTTAAAACATATGAGAAGCAGTCACCGTGAAGTTAGAAGGAGCTGAAATACAGTCATAGATTTGGTGGAGTTTTACAAGTTAGCAAAAGCAATGTCCATTTATGTTGCATCTCATGAATTAACTCATGCTTTATTTCAGATAGAAAATCTTTCTGGCAGTGACAGTGCCTTCATCAAGTACCTCATTGTTCCATAGGCATAATGTATTGGTAGGAGGGTAATGGATTTATCAGTGTTACCGTTATTGCTGTTTTGTTTCTTTATTTTTATAGAATTTGCTATGGTAACTCTCCTGCTGTCAGCAGACTGGCAGCCACTCTGTGATCAGCTCATTGTAGACAACTGTCAAGAGATGTGACCCAGAATGGTTCCTCTCAGAGTTCTTATTGTGATTTTTTTTTAAAGGGTCTCTGTGGCTGCATAGGTATTTTCTGCCTTTCATATGGGGAGATCTGAGGCTTGACATAGAATAAACAACACGCTGTTCAGTGCCGAAAATGCAGATGGATGCAACAATGCCTTGCAGTCCTTCTCTGTGCCAGAAATAGCAGAAGGCATTTAAATTTCCCTCAAATGGCTTTTTCTTGGCAGAGATTTAGATAGCACTAGAAGCACAGAGCAACATAGTGTGGGGCTCCCAGGGCCAGCTGTAGCTCAGCTCTGTGGCCCAGCTGTGCCTGGGTGCATCAGCACAGGCAGAGTCACTGCACCTTTCTCAGGCAGACCTTGGTAAATGTTAAGCAGACTTAGACAAGGCTGTGGATCAAAATGTCTTGGATAGCAAAAGGATTGGATGAAATTCTGTAAGAACACAGGGTGAAATGTGATAATGGCCCACTGATTTTTTTTTTTCACAGTTCCTAATTTTCTGTAGTGAAGGCCAGGCTTGAAATGAGATCGCAGTGTCTGGTGCCTGTTGAACAAAGCAAATCCTCCACTCTCCAAGTGAGGCTGTTGAGTAATGTTAGTCTGTGTGTGGATGGTTTGGGTAATACTTAACTTTTACAAAATGTATGATGTGTGTATTGAACACCAGAAAAGGGATGTACTCTACATTTACAAAGAGAAAAAAATCAAATGAGCATTTAAATGGAATTTTTTTATTATGGAACAACTTTTTTTTTCTGCATAGAAAAAGATCCTGTATTTCATCACTGTAGAAATGTTATGTTCTTTTTCACTCAGGCAGACTAAAACTTGCAGGATGAATGATTTAAAAAATGAATGTTGGTTTTAAATGCAGTTCTGTAAAACATATCCTGGGGTAAACCCAAACTCTTCTGTGTGCTATATCTGAATTACAAAACAGCAGGACCTAAGTTGAACTATAAAACAGCAGGATAGAAGTGAGAACCTTTTAAAGAAAAGCTAACAGGTGATGTACAGTGGGGCAATCAACACTAATTCCCACTGAGCACTGGGCCGTGCCCCTGGAGTGATGGAATTGATAAGTGATTCTGAGGATGCATGGAGAGAAAAAGAATATAAAAATTCTTGTAATGGCATATTAATAAAGTAGGTCTACTCTTGGAATTGTCACCATAGGATTTTCAGGTGCTCAAAAGTAAGCATTCAAAACATCAGTTGGTGAAATCATCTTTTGCAACCTGGGCTCCTTGTTACAAAGGTGCATGGGGCTTGCTGCAGCCTTGGTGCCCAGGTGCTGATGCTGCCTGCCTACCTTTTATTGAGGTAGCATCATTATGCTGGGGTAGGCTTTTATATAAGTGCTTCTTCTGAAATGCCTCAGAGCAAAGAAGCTCAAAGAATGAGATGGGTGATAGATCTACAAGATGAAACACTGGCATGCTTCCAAGTAGAGTGTTTTTTTTTTTAATTGTTGAAAAGGAGAGTGTTAATCAGTGTTTTGAGTAGAAGTGCTTTGTTTGGAAAGGAAAAAAGAGGGATGTTGTGTGAAAATCTCAGCTTTCCTTGCCATGGTGGAAGGAAACTGGGATGTATATACCTTCCCGAAAGCTGGAACCCACTGCATAAAGTGTCAGGTATATTGGCAATACTCCATGTTCTGAACTTTTTCATAGATCTCAATTTTTTTTCCGTGGTGTAGTTAGAAAAGTTTTCAGAAGTTCTGAGAGTTGTCAGAAAGTTTAGTTTTTAAGGTGGTTTTCCTTCACATTAGCACAGAGCCAGTGCACAGCGAATCTCTTCCCATAAACTGGAATCAGTTCACCCCTGAATAAGTCCCAGCTCTGACAAGGATGCATCTCCTGGCATAAACAGTGCACTTCATCAGGCCATTGTTACTTTTCCAGAATTCCTAACAAGCTGAATTGTACTTAATTACGGTGAAGAAAAATCTGAATCCCTTTGCCTTCTTGAAAATGACGCTGAATTCTACACAACCTGTTATCCTTTCAGTTTGTAGGATTGCATCAGGAGTGAGAATAGATTGTCCTCTTTGCCCTGGAAAAATGTGAAGAGAAATAAGACTTCACCAACTCAGGTCATCTGTTTTTTTTTTCTTTTCCAGTCATTGGGTTTTTTCCCATCATAAATCAGACTTTGCCACCAACTGTGCAGTTTCATTACAGCATCTGTATTGCAGTCCTGCCTTGCTCTGATGGCATGCAGCTTCTGAGTCTCCCCATGAATGTTGAGGAAGTCAGGCTGGTTTTTATCCATCTTCCCTCTTTCATGTCTGACTCTAAAACATTTTGAGTTCAATGATCACAGGAGAAGGCTGCCTGTGGCATGTGAGCCCTGATCTCCCTTCATGCACAGAGAAGGGCAGTGGTTATATTGATGAACAGGTCCCTGGGGTGGTGCTCAAAGGTGGGAGATTACAGTGCAAGCTCAGACACAACTTGTTTGTAATCCTTCCTGTGTGAGAGAGACCAGAAGCTGTCTTGTGTAATTTATTTCTTACATTTAATCAAAGTCTTTCTTTCATTTATGAAGCTGTATGGAAAGAAATGCATAAAGATTTATATAAATATTTAATATTTTAGTGAAATTCTGTCAACTGTAGTTGATTCAGTTATTGGAAGAATCACAGTGAAATAGCTGCCCAATTCTTTATAAGACCTATATTTTCATCTGAGTTTGTTTAAAGAGTGTTGCTATATAATTCTGCCTTTAGCAAGGTCTGTGCATCACCATAATGTGCCTGTAAAACAGGGTGTGAAAGTGGTTGTGCTTCATCAGATGAAGACAGTAATTCACTGGGTGCTCAGACCTGCATTGAGCTCTCTTTTGGGATGCAGGCTGGGTGCTGCTGATGTTCCAGCCAGGGGAAGCAGAAGGCATTTGGTACTCAAACATGTGTATCCAAAAAAAAAAAAAAATCTAGCAGTAGTACACACTGACTTGTTTAAGTGGATGTGGCTTCTCTCCACATATGGCATTCTGGGGTATTTTTATTCTATTTTAATTTTATTTAATTTACATGGTCTTTTAAGCTACTTGTGCTCAGCAGATGCTCTGTCCTCCTGGAATGGATAAACTTCTGTGGTTTATTTCTGAGAATTTCAGTAATATGCTGGGGTTTTGCAAAATACATATACACTTAAAAAAAGGCAATTCACTTCACATTCAAAGCTATTTTAACTTCTCAAGCTTTGTATCCTAGTCTAACTTTGCTTCAGGCTGGACATGGCTAATAGGGGATACAGCTTTGGCCGGCAGGGGTCTGAACACTCAGTTTTTATTGAAGTAACCTTTCTTATCTTGGAAAAAAGATGTAGTGATTATTTCATCCTGTTTCCAGTATTCTTCTTATTTCAACCTGCCATCTCTGCCCTTTGTGTCCCAGGGGAAGGAGAGGGGAGTGGCTTGTGGTTTTCTTTCTAGTGGGAGTACTAAATTGAGGGATGCCATTCCTAAACCATGGCGGGTGATTGTAAAAAAACCCGCACAATAGTCCCTGGACTCTTATAACTTCAAAATCTTGTTTAATACACAGAAAAACTATTCACTAATACTTCACAAAGGTAGAATGGAGTCTTATGTTTTGACACAGAAGGATTTGTTTTCAAAATGGGAATACTGTAGTACTTCGATGAATTTTAAAACTCTCTCCATGCTAGTGAAATAGGTATTTTTGGAAATGAAAGAGACTTTTAGTGTAGTTAGCACACATTGTAATTAGCATATTTCTATGCTTAAAAGAGCTATGATGCTGTTGTAACAGGGTTTTTTGCCCTGAATAAAAACCCACCATGTACTTCTTCTGGCAGGACTGATTCCCCTTTTAGGAAGAACCTGAAATAATGAGATAATGAACAGCACTCAGTGTGTTGTAGGTGTTTTTTTTTTTTGTTACTGTTCTTGCATTTGTGTGCTCTACCTATTGTCTAATTTTTCATACCCTTTTATAATCCAAAACTTAATCTCATTCATCTCACATCTCATTCTATGTACACTTTTTTTTTTACGAAATGAAATGTGTAACTTTGTTTGTTTTAGGGTGAATCACACTATGTGTTTTTGATGTTACTCCTATGCTGTGTGATGTATTGTATTTTAAGTCAAGAGGGGAAAATATAATTACCATCCTAACGAATTATCATCTTTATTATAGTAATTTCCTATTTTGCTGAAAATAGGAAATGAAAAAAAAAGTCCACAGTCTGTTAAGTTTTTGATTGCATCAGTGTGAAAATTTTGAAAATAACTTTAAGTGGAGGGAGAGGTTGCCATCTTGCCTAGAGTGTATCTGTTATTTCTCTGTCCTTTATGTAAGAGACATCAGCAGTGATTTTTTTGGTGAGACTGTAAGCAAAGGGTCGCTTTGTGGGTCAGTGGCCATCATTTCATTGGGTCCTACTCCCTGCTGTTACACTGCAGTTCCCTGCATGGCATCTTCTCTTTCATGTGAATTTTTTGATTTTTATAAAAGAAAATGTTTAATTTTGCATGCAACCTATAGTTTAACTATCTATAAATTATCAACCCTAGATTAAAGATCTTCTCTTTATTTCTGTCACATGTAGAGGGTTAAAGATAGCCATTCAAAAAATAGTATTGATCAAAAATCTGCTGTTTTGTGTTGAACACTTGAATACCTTGCATCTTCAAATTAGAGGAATATTGCTAACTTTATTTAAATACCATTCATCATTAGTGTGTACAGGTTTTAACCTCTGCCTGAAAAAAGGCCTTTCTCTTGAAAAGTCTCCAGAGCATGTCCTGAACAGTACACAAATGTGACTAGACTCCCTTGAAGTCAAAAGCAATACTTTTAATTGACATAGATGGGACCAGATTGACAAATGTATGTACAAGGGTTGTTTCTCCCGCCAGTGAACTGAAACCCCTTCAGGGGGTGAGGGCCACTCTCTGTTTCACCAATTTTCTGCCTGTATAACTTCATTGATTTCCACTGCACAACCATGACATGTGAAATAGAGTGGACAATCAGGCCCTGGGGATGGTGGTTGCACAGTCAGCTCTACTTTGTGCTTTGGGGCAAGAAGCGTAAAAGGAGGGACGTGCTCTCCTCACAAACACCCCTCTGCAAGCTGGGCACCACCACTCCTGTGTCTCCCCTCCTCCTGTGTGCTGCATTCAGGCAGCTGGTATTTACTTTGTAAAAGGTGCAGCAGAGATTTGGGCACCTGGCACAGAAATCCAACCAAAGTGTGTGTGGGGGTTAGATCTAGGCCATCGTATATAGCATTCTGTGCTCAAGAAACCCAGCTTGCTTCTGTAGTTGGAAAAATCCAAAATTCTTCAATAAAACTTTGCTCAGCTAGGAGTGTATCATCTCACAGAGGGTGTTTTGTGCATCCTACCTTATGTTCATAGATGCATCCCATAAGTAATGATGAAAATGTCTTTATTAACATAGCTTAGGAGGTACCAGTCAAGTAAATTTGCAAATTTTTGTTTTTGTAACTAAGTTAAATCAGCACAGAATAATGCCTGTTGGAAACATTTCATTCTAGAAAAAAACCATTTATATTTCACTTTTATTTAATTTTCTATGTCATGTATTTAATCAATATGCTCTATAACATAGACAGAAAATTTCTGCCAAGAAAAACTTCGTTTTACTGATGGCAGCAGCAAGGAGTGATGAGAACATCCTCAGTATATTTTGAAATACGTGGTAGCATGTAGCAGGAAATCCCACTTGAAATATTCAAATTTATTTGAATACCATAGTAGCATTATGTGGGTTGTAGTCTATGTCATGTCTTCTATAAAAAAAGATACTGAAATACAGGAAAGCTTTCTAGGTGGAAAGAAGTCTCTTCTGCAGATGTGTGCCAGAATTAATGCTAACTTCAGTCTTCCTGGTTCTCCTCTTTGGCAAGAGGTTAAAGGGGGCTTATTATTTATGGAGATAGAATTGACTTGTAGATCTAATCCAGACACAGCTTGCTCAGGAATGACAAGCAAACAGCAGATCTGTGCTGTGCTTGTTTGTGGCTGGCTGCAGCTGTGGGCCAATGCCACTGTAAATAACTGTGTCACAGGCTGGGGTGCCTTTCCCTCTGGTTTTAAAAATCATTTAGGGCAGGCGTAGCAAGCAGAGATCAGCTGAGACCCAGAGGTGTGACAATGCTCTCTCCTCCAGGGAGGAGGGCTGACCCTGCTCCCACTGGGTTGTGATGATCCATCCCATGCAAGGCTTCCTTATGTTCTACAAAGCACCAGCCAGAGCAGCTGTCAGCCTGGTGGCAGTGCCAAAATGCCACTGAAGGAACTGAGCCGGGGTGAGCATTTGTTCTGCAGCCTGTGCTGACAGATTTGAACCTCTGCTGTTAAGCTGCAACTGTTTCGAACGTTTTGTAATGGTGTAAATGACTTGTAATGTTTTACAGCTGTAGGATCCACTTACCAAGGGCTTGGGGCACCCTACAAATAAGTTGGTTGTTGGAAGGTGCAGTGTTTGTCTCCAACTGTAAATACTTTCAAAGTTTGGAGATAATGGGTGATTTTTCTGTAAGTATTCTTTTAGATCAGAATGAGACCTATCCTTGTTCCTCCCATAAAGTATAGCCTTCCTACAACATATTAATCTTCTGTTAAGAGAGAGTACATTTTTTTTACCCCCAATGGACTACTTATACCCATACCAAAGTGAAGAATTGAGTTCATTTGCTCTCCATGTGCTGCTGTGATAGCAGCAGATGTGTTAATGCACTTTCAGCTTTTCCACATCAGTATTTCTCATCTCATGGCATCCCTGTGCTCCCATGGGTACTGGGTGAATAACAGGGGAAATGACTAAAAGGAAATCTTGATTTATAGCAGCTGGATGCAGCATCTCAAGCCAGCTCCTAAACATCTAAGTCTTCATGAGTGGGAGACAAAAATCTGTTTCCTGAGCTGGGGGTGCTAAGGTGTTTCTGCATGTTTGCACATTTAGTTTTGTGAAAGAAGACAAAAATGTAGGGGCCTGGAAATTAGAAGGAGTGTGAAGACAGTCTGAGCTGATTCAGCATGTTCTGGGTTCAGGTGAGGGTGGAAAATTTGGCTGATGTTCTTCATCAGAAAAGAAAAATGAAGAAGAAAAACTGTCCACACAGTGCTGTATTCTAGGCTGTTGACCAAACCAATGTTTTTAACACACCAATGTTTTTGCCATTGATGAACAGTCCTTGCACATCATCAAGGCTTTCTCTTTCTCACTCTGCCACTTCAGTGAGAACTCTGGGCAAGATGCTAGGAGGGAATGGAGCTGGACAGCTGACCCCAACTGACCAAATGGATGCCACATGGCATATGGTGCTATGTTTAACAATAAAATATGTATGTTTGGGTGGGGGGTGTGGGAAGAGGGGGAGAGATTTTTCCAGGATAGCTGCTGCTGGGGCATCACTCTGGCTGGGCATGAGTCCACTGGTGATGAGAGGCTGTTTTTTCTTTTCTTTTTCATCACTCACTGAACTGTCTGTATCTTGATCTGTTATGTACTTTTTGCCCTTCCAGTTATCCCCCCTGTTCTGCTTGGAGGTTAAGTGATTTTCCTTTCAGCTGTGGTCAATCTACCACAAGCACTGTGATTTGAGAATGAGGCTAGTGAGGATTCTTTTACATTTAATGCTCAGTGGTCAGTATCACCTTATGAATCCTTCATCTTTCTTTCTTGTAACTGTGTTATTAGCTGTGGTATCACAGACTCAGCTTATATTTTTGACTGGTAGGATCAAGCTTAGTTAGCTCTTAGCCTCAGACAGACCTAAGTAAGATCAAGTATATGCTGACAGCAGACTGTCATATGCTCGTTCAATTGAATGAGATTGTGCAGAAAGCCTGCTGAAGAAGTTGAGGCATTCTCCCAAGAGAACATCTTTATCCCCAGGGGAGAGGGTCACAGTCATGCAATGAATCAGTCCTCTTTCTGGTCCAGTAAGTCACAAATCATGGTTTGCTCGGTGGTGTGGCTTGAGTGGGAAGGTGAATTATGTTACACCAGACACCCTGTGTATGCCAGGGATGTACTTTCTGCAGGGAAATATACATATTTCAGCCTCCTCAGGCTGAGGAGACAACACTGCTCAGTGCTTTCCTGAAAAAGTGATTTAGCCACTGGGCTGTTGGAGAAAAGAAGAACTCCAGCCACTGGGAAACAGAAGTATTTGTGTCTGTAATGTTTTAAAAGGCCTAATTCTTGAAGTGTGCATGAAGCATACATTATGCATACTTCTCAGATTAAATCCTTTATTTAGATTTAATCCTCAGATTAAATCTAGCAAGCTGTGACCACTGGAACAGTGTTGCTCCAAACTCCAGGGCCCATGTTCCTGTTTCTCAGCTGATAAGGATTAAGCCCACGAGGATGTGTATTGATTTACATGGCAACATAATTTACAGGGTTCTTCTAACAGATTTTTATAAAGTGTGGGATTAACTCTCCTAATGAGTTACTATTACTTGATTCACCTATTAGGAAGTTTTTCACAGAAGTAAGGATCCAGCTCCCCAGTTCCAGACCACTGGCTTAGAAAATTGGACAGGACCTAACCAGTAAGGCCAAGGTGAAA
The DNA here is from genome assembly GCF_000277835.1 of Geospiza fortis. Taxonomy (NCBI): domain Eukaryota; kingdom Metazoa; phylum Chordata; class Aves; order Passeriformes; family Thraupidae; genus Geospiza; species Geospiza fortis. Next base: position 10,419,010 of record NW_005054311.1, read on the forward strand.
AATGAAAGAATAAGCTGGTGGACAGAGCTTTGTGCAAAAAGTTTGTCTTAAATTGAGCTAGAAATGGGAAACACCTGTCAACCTTTCACAGATACTTCTATTTTGCTTGTAGTTCTCCAGCTGGGGAAATTTGAAAATGTCCTTATTTTGTCCTGAAAATTTATAACAATGAATTTTTATATCTCTATAGTAAAAAAAAATTTTTTTTAATATGGGGACATAAAAATTCATTGTTCTAAATTTTTTTCCCTCCCCATCAGTAAATAATTTATTTATTAGCAAACAAATCCATTTGGTGCCTCCTTCACATAGCTGGTAAAAAAAACCACCAATTTTTGCTATGCCTTTTTCAACTTAGCAAATTGCTGTCTTGTGTTACTCATAACTTCAATGTGCAAGGTACAGTTCTACTGTCAAGTATGCCACAGTTGAATAAAAGATAAATATGTATATGCACCGTTAGCCAGTGCTCCTGTTTGTGCTTAAATGTGAAAACCTAGCCTTTTTGCTGCATTGTTAGTTTTTTAAATGGCTTTTGTATGTGATTCAGACAAGGCAATTTTGCATATTAGTCAACATTTAACTTTGCTTACTAAACAATTTGTCATTACTTATGTAAGTATGCTCAAATGTGTTGTTTTTCTATTGTTGTCACCAAGGATAAATGTGCAGGTATGGAAGAGAAGGAGCATTTGTTCTCAAGATTGCATTTACTAGGAAGTGAGTTGGATGTATTAAATTTTATGTTTTTGTGTTGATGGTGTCTAAAAGCATGAGATCTTTCTTCACTGACAAGTTTAAGAGAAACAAAGGGAGATTCAAATATCCATGCAGTTTTTTCCTTTGAGATTCTGATGGTAAATATAAAAAATTTTTTACCAAACTGACTATTCCATATCATTGCAGGGTCAACAACTGCAAAAGTTGGCTTGTTTTTTTATAGCAGTTAGGTGGCAATGATCTCATCCTTTCTTCCCCTCTCAAACCCTCCTTTTTGTCTTAAAATTTTGGTTTTGGCTGTTTTTTCTCCAGTGTTTATCCCATCTCTCTCTTTCAGGAACTTAAGCCAAAATATTTACTTTTGCTTTGAAAGTGTGTAATGAATGGTTATTAATACACAAATTTCTCAATTAGAAATCTTGCTGTTTATGTTTAACTGGGAAATACTGACGAATGATAAAAGTTGACAGAAATAGCTGCTTTTTCCTTATACTGAACAGGAATTCTATTTTGCAAAAGAACATGTTATACTGCTCCTAAGTGTTTTTACAGATTGTATAGTGCTGCTTCTTTACCTTTTACAACATTATTGCCTTTTGCAATAGGACTTTAAAGTATTTGTTTCCTCAATAAAACAGGAGTTATCATATTATTGATAGAAACAGATGTCACTGTTTTAACCAGTTATCACACCAAACAAGTTATCTGAATCCTTGAAGACACTTTTGTATACCTATTGTATTTTGACAAATGTGAAAAATGAAGACTTAGTTGGTGAAGGAAGAATTCCAAGTGCATCATGGGCCAGGCAGGGATTAGTCCGTTCATACCTAATAAAACAGTCTTTTTGTTCCAGAAAAAAATATTTAGGAATCTGGATGGGAGTGCAAATGCATATGGATCATTGAACCAGATGCTGTTTCTGCAGCACAGTGGTCTCCTTCATGTGGAAGCCCTGGGTAACAAAAAGAAGGGTAAATGTTTTTGTAGCAACGGCTGAAAGACTTGGAACCAAGCTGATGGAGTAAAAAGCAAAATCTGTCTTCAGCCCTCTCAAGGAAGATGGAAGAGGAGTGGTGGTAGAAGGTACAGTTGATGAATCTGGGGGAGAGGAGGAGATGCAATGAAAGGATTGGCAAACAGACCTGAAATGTTATTGCACTGCTCAAGATGTGGTGACATATGTAAGATCCATTTCTAGCAAAAAGAAAAAGAACAAATTGTAGGCCACCCATCTGAACATGGAAAGGAAACAGTCTAGAAAAGAAAGAAGAAATTCAGATGTGTGAGGTTTAGAGAAGCTTTGGGTGCAAGGCTTAAGTGGTGGAAGCTGCTGAAGGCAATGGTGGCATGAGGATGGCTTGCAAACTGATGGGCAAATGGCTGAGGTGAGTTGTACCAACAGATCAGTGCTGCTGAAATCAGGCCTTGCTATCTCTAGAACACTTTTGTGTCAAATTCTGAATGGTGGTTACTGCAGTGAAGGCAAAGCAAGCAGCTGGATGAACATTTGCTCCTCCAGAGGGAAAGACACTGAAATTTTATGGGTTTAGTTATACTGTAGGAATTAATTCTTGTCATTCTGTTCTCTTGCCTTGTTTTCTCTTTTTTTTGTTAAAAATGAAAGTGTTTGACTGTTTTGCTTAAAGTTGTAGATGGGCAGAAGTGGTAGCTGTGAGTGCAATTAGTATAATTTCCCTAGTTCTGCATAGGTCTTCAAGCAAGTGTTTACCTTGAAAGTCCCTTAAATTTGAATGCATCTGTGTTCTTGTCAGCTGAATCATGGCAGGAAGGTGGCACTGGAAAGTGATTTGGATGCTTGGTTGGCTGAAGGAGTGATGTATCGATTCCCAGGAAGAGCAAGTATAAATAATGCATATAAATGCATCAAATCCAATGCTGAATTAAGGCTTGGTTTCTGATTGTGATGTTGAAGGAAGGAGAGGCAATCTGGATTTCAAAGGCATGCATATTTCCATCCACATTTGTAAACACAAGATTAGCTGGGACTCTCACATGTTTATATTCTGTTTTAGGGAAAGGTAACAGTACTTAAACATAGAATGAAAGACTTTTTCCTTTTTTTCTTTTATTAATATTGGCAAATATATTCGTGAGCCTTTTCTGCCTTGAGACAGGAAATGGCTGTGACACTCTTTCAAAAGCAGGTATCTAAAGAACCACGTGCTTCAGTATCTACAGCCCTTACCCTCATATGCAGGCAAATACTGCCTGTGGTAACAAAGATGTCATGCTAGCTCAGAATTTAATTTAAGCTCAGAATTTAGGAGATGTTTTATGCATTGCTGCACTCAGAGAAGCTCCTCTCAGTAGAGTGGATTATAAAAGCAGTTGCTGAGGAACATTGTTTGTGACATGTTTTAGGTGATGGCATTTTGACTGTTGTTTTAACATACATAACTTTGCCTTTAGCAATGAGTAACTGTTCCAGTTCTGCTGTCATCTCAGTTTTATTAAGCCTAAACCCAAAGAGCCATAGGGATGGAGCTTTTTTATTTATGTTTTTCTGTTTATGTTTATTATTGCCCTCTGGTTATTGGCTAAGTGGATTTAAATCTGTCATGTTAAAGATTTTACTTTTAAATTTGTTTTTTACCTTTCTAATCCCAAAGTGCTCCTTGTGTTGCTCTCACTATTGCTTGGTCTTGAGGAACTCCACTCATTTTCTTTAGGAAGGCTTTAGAAATTCTTGAAATTTGGCTGACAAAAGTAGTATTTCTCAGAAAGACTGCTGAAGTTGTCAGTTTGCTGCTCTTAGGGTTGTGAATCATTTAGCAGCAGTGTCTACAGATCTGTCAAATCTCATGCCTTATACATAGCAATCATTCATTTGGTCCCTGTCTCTGGCTCATGTATTTTCAACAGTTCTACAGCTTCCCTTCTGCTCTTTGAGACTGACATTAAGGCAATCACTGACCATACAGAGTGTCAGAGGAAAATTTGGATTCTGCAGAGGTGATGACAAAAATATTGCCTTCCTTCAAGCTGATGGTGCCATCTATACTGGGGACAAGTGATAGTTTTTCCCTTATTGTTCGACTGATCTTCCCTAGGGCTGGTGGAGTTATTACTTCTTTCACAACAGAGAGGATCATACACCATGTGTAGACAGACAGCACATACATATGGACACAGACTACTCCTGAGCATTATTGAACTGACTTTATTAGGTACCTGCTTTCCAACCTGTCCATTTCACTCACCTTGTTGTGCCTTGCTACTTGGAACCTTAGCAATCAGGGCAGCCTATACTTGTGCTCCTCTCTGAAGGCTTTCTGGGTAGGGATTTACATGGTTTTCTTCACTCTCTCCAACTCTACTCAGCTGGAGAGTTGCTTGGCACAAATGGCTCAGTTCTCTGCTGGTGTTATTTTGAGATAAAATGTAATATGTTGCTCTGCAAATATGGTGCTTTGTAGCAAGAAAAATATCAGCCCATTCCTAATTCCTTAAGATGGCATCTTGTTATTTGGGATTTCTTGGCTGGAAATAAATACACATTCATATTTTTACAGTGAACAGTGATAATGTCGTGTCTTAGATACATGAGATGTGTTGAACGCATGTAATGTATGGACTAAAAATATCCAAGTGGGAAGACAAAATATACCCAGGAAATTCCACATATGTGTCAACCCCTTCTGAGGTGTGACAGAAAGCTTTAAGAATGCTGAATAAATCAGCAAAAAATAGGGGACAAAGGCAACTCAATCCATAACTTGTATTTTTTATTGGGTAGGTAGAAGAGGAAGGAATAATTACATCAGGTTTTGATAAACAGAACATGAACTAACCTAACAGAACATGAATTTAACCCTGTGTGTTGATACTATAGAAAATTTGAGATGGTTGTTGGACTGTTTTGTGTTAGGGTTTGGGCTTGGTTGTTTGCTTTTTGGGGAAGAGAGGGCTTGCTGTTAGTGGTTTTAATTTTGTTTTTGCAGATCAATAGCTGAAAGACTTGAGGACTTTGGGATTTCATGTAGTGAATAAAGGCTAAAATACATGTTATCCATCTTAGAGCATTAATATAATTTCTGTTACTTTTTCATTGTTAGTGACATCTGTATTCTTCCTGCAATGTATTCCTTGAGCTACCTCTTTGCTGTCCTGAATAGCTCATTATTAGGTGGCATGCAAAAGAAAGAAACTGTGTAAAAAGGAGTCAGAATGACATTTTGAGTAATTTGGGTCATTGCTGGATGGAAAGGTAGCCTGTTGTTTTACATCTGAGTCATGGGTATAGTAGAGTTTGTCAGGTGTTTCTTTTAATCTTATGGTAGCATTTTTCAACTGTTATTTGGATTAATATTGCATGCAACAAAATTTGTCATGGCATCAGAATTCCATTACCATGTTAACAAAACAACATAGTCAGTTTTTTTTTGTTCTTGAAACTTCTATTTGGGTCACAGCTGTGATACAGCTTCCCCAAACATGAAAACAGGATTCAACTGCACTGTTAGAGTAGTGGTTATAAATCCAGCCAATGGCCAAACTATGCAGTGATTAACTACATTCTGCAACTGCATAGATCTCTACAGATAGCTGTAACCTGCAAGGTGAAGTGATTGCTCATAACTACTGAGCATATATCCCCATACATCACTGCATGAAGACATCAATCCTTTTCAAGGTTAAAAGGATATTTCTCAAAAGCAGCCGTGGCTGCAATTCACAGAGTCAATAGTACAAGCAAGCTTTCATTCTTGAACTCCTTTGTTGCTGTTAGAACTTCAGGATTATAGGCATTTTAAGCATGCAAGCCAGCACAAAAATATGGGGCATAGCTGCAGAGTACATCACCTTCAGGGCTCATATTCTCAGTTTCCCCAGTTTTCAACAGCAGAAATGTATCTTAGAACATGCAAATGTGGCTGCTACTTCTGTCTTCTTTCCTTCTTTTGGGCTAAGTCTCTATTTCAAATAGCAGCAAAAATTTTTTTGTTGTTGTTTTCGGGTTTTTTTTTGTTTGTTTGTTTGTTTTGTTGGTTTTTTTCTGTATATATTCCTTAGGGGTTTTTTTGTGGTTTTGTGTTTTTTTTTTTTTTTTTGGATTGGATAATTCTAAATGCATAAATGCAGCAATCTTGTAAACGCTTTTCCATATCATAAATGCAAGTTCTCATGGAGTTTGTTTCCAGTTCTGGTGGTGATTTAAGTACCTAGCTGCATATAGATTTGGCCTTTTCTGAGGCCATTCCTCTCTTATTACTGAGACTTAATGCATGTAAAGTGTTGATTATTACGTTACTGCTGCCACAGCCATTGTTACTATGAAGAAAAACTGACTTGATAAATGAACTGTGTACATATGAATGTGGGTTCAGTTTCCAGTGTTGCCCAAAGTGGTTTTGAGTGATTTTGGGTGAAGAAAGTATTATCTTTATCCTCTGGTAAAGTGGCAGTTTTCTATTTCTGTCTTGGACCAATTTGGAGAGAACAAATCTATTATAATATGTAAGAAGTTCAGAAATGGCACTGACAAGGATCTCAAAAATCTGGACAAATAGCAGAAATCTTTCTGGATGAAAAAAAACTTTGAAGTTTACACGATTTTATTTCTTTTATCCTATCTTGTCCTTTTGTTTCTGTAATTCTCTATTGTCCACATAAATTCTGTAATTTCAAAGCACAATCTGGCATAGCCATCATATTGAGGAGAAAAGGATGTAAGACCAAAATAAATAATTTTGTTCAGAGTGTTTTAATAATGATCTCCAACTCCCTTTAAGTGTGAATTCAATTCTTTCATGTTCCAAGAATGTATAGTTTCCTACTCAAGATGTGCTCTTAGATTCACTAGTCTGCCTAGAATGTACAAGAAAAGTAATTTATTATTTGGACTTAAAATCAATTTAAACACAATCCCTTTTAGAACATTAGTGTTTGTCAGACCATTTTTATGTTCCTAGTGGTCTTAATGGAGCATCAGAAAGTCTTTAAACATGCTAGGTCTTTGTTCAGCTTCATTTGCAGATGATTATTTTTTATTTTGGAATAATACTATCCTTTATATTTAAATTATAACTTACACGCTGACCTTGACAGAGGAAGAAAGTACTCTTTCATGGAACGTTTCAGTGGCAAGTAACACAACATTGCAGTGGCACAGTAGCAACACATTTTCATGACTAACATATCTAAAATCCAGCAAACTTTTCTCTTATTTAGACAGATGTAATTGAGATGCTAAAAGTTATTTTAAAATTAATAATTTAATTATTTTCAGTTTAATGTGTGCAGTTAATATAAATTTTAATATAATTTTAATTTGGAGGTGTATTTAGATGCATAGTTATGGTACTGTGAGTCTGTTCTGTCAGTTTTTAGTAAATCTGTAAAAAGCGTGTGAAAAATGTCATGTCTGCCATGCTGTAGTTATGTAAGGGCTTAATATAAACATTCCAAACTCAAAGGAGGCATTCTTTGGAGGGAGGTAGGTCACATGCTAAATCACCAAGTTAAATCAGAGTATCAAACTCTGTGTCTGTGTGGTTGTGTGGACACCGTACACCCTGAAGAACATTGGTGCCATTGTTTGCACAGTACCAGTGAATCTACAAAAATGTTTTCATTTTTGAAATGTGGGTTCGCTGGTAGTGTGCAAAAAAATCCACAATCTGGCGTGGTATCAGTGTTTCCAGGCTCCTCTACCCCCTGCAGTTGGCTGTCTACAACATTTCATGTGATTCCCCTATTACCTGTTCTTTGATGTCACCTTTAGGCATTTTGATATATTCTGTAATGAGGACATTTTCATCCTTTATGAGCACTGAGCCTTAGGTACAAGTGTCTTTCTGGCTCTCTACACACAAAATATTTTGTGACATGCTAATGTTGTCACTTTGTGGAAGCAAAAATGCACTTGAGAATGCAATCACAGTTTTTGACACTACTGATTTATTTTTGGTATTTTGTTCACATTATATCTTTTCCTATTAATCTGTCACCACACTTGATGGATTGAATAAGGCACCCTTCTTGTTGTTTGCAGGTGTTAGGTGAATTTGAGACATAAATCTATAAATAAATATTTATTTTCCCTTAGACTTTGGGGTTAAAGGCCCAAGAATCAGCAAGTATACTCTTTCTTGACTTGAAACAATTACTTATAGGTTTTTAGAGTCATAAATGAGAACTTGAGTTGTTGCATAGTGTTTCTGGAAGCCAAGACCAGATCATCTCTCTAAAAATTCTCTTCCCCTGAAGAACCAAATTATGTTAGGCTGAAGTTATTCACGTTGATATCTTAACCTGTCTAAAACTGCTAATGCTACTGTTGAAGACATTTGCATGAATTTGTTTTCTTCTAACAAAAATGACTGTGGGAATTGTATGAAAATGACAAATGTAAGAGCTGGCTGCAGCATGAAAGGTAATTGATCTTAAGAGCGGGAAAACAGAATCTATGGTTTTAATCTGGAAGCAAGAAGAGATGCTCAATGTGAAAGTGCATTCTGTGTTAATTTTAAACTATAAACTTCTATTTCCCTTCTACAGCAGAAGGGAAGAAATATCCTGTAATGAAATTTTCTCTTCAGGGTTAGGTCCCTGCTCTGTGCTCCCCTGAGAATTACATAGCACTTGTACCTTCTGAGGTGTACTATGGCTAACCCCTGGGTAAATCCTTCGAAATATCTCCAATTATCTCTCGGTCTTATTGAAACAGAGACCTGTATGAGTAGGCTGATTTTGAGTGAAAGGTGAGTATTGCACAATGGTTATGAAATAAAACAGGTGACGCTTGGCATGTCTTTCATCCCTTTGCTGGAGTCAGCATTAGTAGAACAATAAGGTAGAACTGGTGGAATAATAGGTTAGAACAACAGCATCCATAAAGAGGCTCCTTAAGGTCACAAGTGTTTCTTCATAATCTTGTTATTTTACAATTTATTGAAGTATTAAACTGTTGCTTTGATTTAACAAGAAAATATTTTTTCCCATTGGTTTAGATGTTGTTTATGCTATGGTGACTTACATAACTTTGCACAAATGAAAATATTTATTTGGATTGAATTAGAGGAAGTTTTTGGAATGAAAAGCTCCAGGTCATTTAAATTATTGTTGGATAAATAATGTGCTTTCATTTCAAGCAAGTCTGTGCATCTCTGATCTAGAATTTTTTGTAGCTTTCAATAATGAGGTAAGATATCAGAGAGCCCATGCAGTCACTGCTGTCACTCAATAAGCTGATTTAGAACTGCCTGAAGAGGCACCACATTTTGCTTGTACTGGAATTTCATTCACTCTTGGAATGCAAACTCTACAACTCTCTTCCCAGTGCTACTGTTGAGCAACTGTTGATTAACATCTAAAATATTAGACCTGAGGATCTTCTTTCTACTCTCTTTGGTCTTTTCAACTTTATAGTCTCATTTTCTCCTCTTTATTTTCCTGCACTTTTCAAATTGTATTTAAAATAGCCTTGAACTACCATCAACACAAAAAAAAGTTTCAGTAATTTGTTACACCTTCAGTTGACCTTATCACATTTCTGTTCATATTCCTCTTGTCTAGCAGAGTCAGCTGTACAGCTCTGCTTTGGCTGTTTCAGGAATTATGGTGGTGAGATTGACTGTTGATTCTCAACATGCTGAGGATCTCACGTGGGATAACAGATTAAGTAACATCCAGTACATTATAAGGGTAGTTTATAATTTACATCACTAAATGAACATAGTTGGTAGGTTAATGTTGCCATTCATACTGTACTCTAATTAGTTTTAGGACTAAATCAGTGGAACAGGAGGTCATGGACTGATACAGTACATATTTGTAAATGCCAAATTTTACTTAAAGAAGATTTAGCACAATCTTAAAGTCTTTTCTTTGTAAGCAAAGTAATACAGATTTTTATGAACACTTGTTAGCAAAGTTAGTACTAATATATTGATGGAAACAAAATACAAGAATTGCCAACAGTATAATGATGAGGCTGGTTGTTCAGGGAATACTTTTCTCTATGTGGAGTCCTTAATTTGAATATTACTGCAGAGACTAAATCAAGTATATCCCAAAGTCCTTGCTATGTGGTCACACTGCCACTTAAGGAGAAACTGAAAATTACGACCAAAGTAAAAGTTTTCAGTCACACTTTTTGTTATACCATAGGAAACCTGCTTTGTAGAGAGCGAGATAGATGGAAAATTAGGAGTGAAAAATTCCTGTGCAGTATTCTGTGCCAGCTTCTACCTAATAGGATATGCAGGAACATCGATAGCCTTAATTTTGCTTTTCTTCTTACTGATTATAGCCTGGCATGGGATTATGCTGCGGACATATGGCAGAATGGCTAAGATGAAGACACCTTTCAATATTTTGACAGGAGAAATTATTTTGGGGCTTCATGATTGCATTAAGGAAATCAATTACAAGTGCAGAAAATGTAGCGTTAACTTCAAAAAGGGTAAAAGTTTGTGTTACAGTTCTGAGTTTTGGATGAATAAAGCATTCATAACATATACCTAATTTTACTATATAAATAACAATATGGTTTCAATTAAGGCACTTTGATAAAAGCAATCTGAGATATGGTTAAGATGGATTTGAAAATGAATGGCCTTCCTCTTTTAAGGATATGATTTGAGGTGGCTGGAGAAGTATTTTTTCTTGCTTGTTACTTGGCACATACTCTGGCGAGGAAGTGACTGAGATTGAGAATGTCTTCCAAGAAAAGCCAGAAAGAAATCAAACCTTTTGGTCCATATCTGTCTTTCTCACTTTGTGTGTGTGTGATGTTCTCTTGTTGCCAATGGCTGGATGTGGAACGTGGATTGGCCCTCTGGTTCATACTGATGGTCCAGAGCCTCTTTTCAGTTGGTGGTATAGGCTGCTGTTTGGAACTTTGGAGGCTCCAGCTCTGTACTCTGTCACTGCCCATCACTATTATTTTCATCAGGATGATTAATCCATTTTTCCCAAGAAAATCACCAAGATGCAAGTTTTGCTTATTTCTTTTATTAATTCACCTTGATAACAGCCTGTATAACCATATGCAAGATTATTCATCACTAATTTAATAATTGTATTATTTATCATTAGTATAATAACTGTAGAGCCTTACATCAGGGAGCTAATACACTACAGGTGGGAAGCAAGGCAAATTAACTGCATGTCACCTGAATAATTTCCACAATAATTATTGTTAATGTTGAGTCAACCAAGTAACTCATCAAATGCTGCTGTGGTTTCCCTTCTAACACTTTGAATTTTGGAGGTTTCAGGCTTATAATTTGGCATCTTCCCCTTCAGCTGCTTTTGCCTTACCTTTGTTCCTATTGCAAAGCTCTTAGGCATTCTTGTTGCAATGCACTGTGAAAAACTGTTTTGACTTCTGATCTACACATATGGTTGTAGGCTCATTGGGTACTCTGTTGGTTATTAGGTGTGTTGGGATGCTAATAGGTTAAACCATAATTCACTATTGACCTGATTTTCCATTCTGAGGCTAAGGCATGCTTGTACATCAGGTGCCCTGTATAAAGATTATTTTAGAGATTGGGGCTTGCTTATTCTTTAATCTGTTCTGTGCATTGGTAGCTAAAATCCAAAAGGTTGAACCAGGTTATGAAGAGATGTAGAAAAATGTATAATATATTTTCAGTGAAAGTTACAACTGAGTGTTGATTAAAAAAAAACCCCAAACCCTCATAGCATAGAAAGTTCATTATGAGGATTTTGTGGGAGGGGTATGGCAGGGGGCTTAAAACACTGGATTTTTGTCATTATCTCTGTCTCCTTGTAAGCTCTCTAATACTTCCCAATCCCTGCCACTGATGACCTTTGCTTAGAGGGTTGGATGGCAGCCCTGGACAGAGCCTTAGAGCCAGAACACAGTAATGACAGATGAAAAATCACCCATATATCAGAAAAAATAAAATGGGGAAGGATGAGGGACAAGAAACCTGATATTTCCTTGTTTCTGCTCCCTTTTATCTGCTTTCAGGTGTCAATTTGAAATACAGGTTTTAGCTCTATTAAAATACAGAGGTAGAGGATATGTACCTAATTTATAAAAGATAAATCTGATCTCCACATGATTTCAAATAAAATTTTCCCACTATTCTGTAAATCTGTTCCAAATACACATGGGCAGCATAGAGGTAATGGCATTTGTGTTCCTCATAAAATGAGAAAGAATCCTCATTTAGGCCTTTATGTAGTCAACTTTTTTAACCTGAGAAAGTACTTCAAAAGTAGACAGCAGCTGTTTTCATTTCATGAAGGCTGTTAATTTTTTCTGAAAGCTGAGTGCCTTTGTAGGGGACCACACATTTGGCTTTTTCAAAGGGTGGGAAAGAGGTTCCCAAATTCAGTGAACTTCAGTGACAAGTAGACATGTAATTTACTTTAGTATTTTTAAAAATTCTTCTCTAGGACTTCAAGCATTTTAACTTTGCTTTTTCATCTTAAATTTTTTGAAGGCTTTACAAATAAATTTCCCCACATTTTTGTGCTTATTCAAGTAAAGATACTCCCAACCAATTGAATAGTCCCAGAGTAGGTATCTAATAAAGATTAGATTTTGCTGTATAGAACTAGAAAAACAGGAGCAATAGCAAGTATTTGCTGGATGTTGTTGATGGTATATCACACCTTGTGTTGTTTTTGTGTATATTTCAGTTTTCACAGCTGCAAAACTGAAAAGCAAAGAAAAAGGACTTTTGATACTGCTCTTACTTGTCAGTGTCAATTGTAACTACTCAGCCTAGTATCTCAAGCATGTAAAATTCACAAAGCCTTAGATAATCTTTTGGGAGAATTGGATTAAAGAACACATGCAAAAGTTATCTATTGTATATAGGTATATTTATTCATCTGAATACTATAAACTAGGTATATTTGTTACGTTAATGTACAGCTCCTGGCTTTACGCCTCTATGTTGTTAAGTAGGGTGGGTATAGATGGATGTTGAAATACACTGTAGTTAAGGCTTTGGTCTATAAATGAAAACACCTTTTCTAAGGAATCAAAGGACTCTTTAGCGATTTTTAGCTCTTGCTTCTATTTACTAACAGTAACTTAAAGAGTAGTATGAGTCTGTCATGGCGTTGAAAAATAGTATGGAATGATTTAGATGAAAAGCACATATTTACAGTTGTGTTTAACTCCTTCAGATATAAGGGAAAACTAATTTACATTAAAACCCTCACGGAGCATTCTCATTAATGGGCTCTGCTGAGATAGTGGTGTGGTAGGGATGCTTGTTGCTGGTGAGCAAGATGGTGTCCAATTTCTGTTCCAGCACTAATTCAGGCAAGTACTACCTTGCATGTCCTCCCTCTAGGGAGGCCCAGAGAAGGTGTGATTATTTAATGTTATCTGAGATCTTGTCATCTGGGTTTCCTCTTCAGCAACCTCTGGCAGCTCTTGAATAAGTACCTCTTTATAAGAGGAGGAATCATCATTTGGGGTAGTTAGGAAAAGTCCCCTGACTAGGAAAGTTGAAAGTGTCCGATTTGCACCCTTGAAGTGTCTGATTTACACCCTTGATTTGGTTGTTCAAAAACACAGGAAAACAATTTACCATTAAAATTGGTACAAGTTGTGTAAATTAAAATAGCCCCTGAAGGTACTTACTCTATCTTAAACTAGAGTTCAGGGTATTAAAAATTCAAAACACAGCAGAGAAGGCAGGGTTGGTTGTTTCCCAATGCTGTGTGAAAAAAAAAAAGATTATTAGAGTTAGAAATCTATTGTCTATGAGTAACTGTTGCCCTGCTGGGAAAATTTACAATTCCACATTTTTGTAATGAGGACTTTGGCTAAAATTGCAAAACAGGCAACTAGTCAGAATTCACATTAAATATCAATACTAATAAGACAATGTTTAGAAGCCAGATTTGAGACTATAGCAGCAGGATAAAAATTACCTCCCTTTCCTGGAACCTGCCACAGGTGCACAGGGACGCTCATATACAACCCCAGAATTAAAAATAGATGTATTTGGAAAATTATGGAATGGTTTTGTTTTTCTCCCCTGGAACTTGAATGTAACTTTGAAGTTTTCATTAAATGAGACTTTTTTTTCCTCTCTGTTTCATTAGAAGGAAAACACCTTGTAGGTGTGTGGAAGAAGATAGTTGAAAATAAAATGCAGACTTTGGAAAATATATGAAAAATTGTTAAATTACTTCAAAAGTAGGATGGTCAGGCATCCAGATGTGTTTGACACAAATTAGGGAACTTGATTTTTTTGCCCCCACTACAATACTGTTTTTAACCAAAGCTTTCTACCTGGATTTTTATGTCAGATTTCGTTCATATGAGTAAGACTACTGAGTGATTAGGTTTTAGAGACTTCCTTAGTATTCATAGGATAATTTAAGCTGGAAAGCACCAAACAGGGTCAAATTTTATTGGGTTGTTTGGTGCTCTCTCCAGTTGAATGCTGAACATCTCCAAGGATGGAAATAACATTGCTGCTTTGGACTCTTGTTCAATTTTTGAATAGTTTTATGGTTTTTACCGGAATCCTGATTGGAATTTTCCATGCCACGGTTTGTGTTTTACCTCTCATTCTGTCACCATGCACTTCTGAGAGGAGGCTGACTCCAAGCATCTTCACAGATGCTTTCCACTAGGGTGTGCCCTGGACCTGCTACAAAATGGCAAAGATTTCCTTGACTGAAACTCCAGGTTTGGGCACAGTGCTCCAAATGCAGTCTGAATGGGGAGGAATTCCATTGACTGGATAGGTTCCTCCTAAGGGAGTTGAGTATGACTGTCCTTGCTGCAAAGCCATGTATAGACAGACCCATGGTCAACTTTTTGTCCACCAAGTCTCCAGGGTCTTTTTCTACAGTGCTGCTCTGTAGCCTGTTCTGTTGCTTCCAGATGTAAGATACCGTATTTGTTGAACTTCATGAGGTTTCTGTAGGGTCATTTTTTTAGTATCTGGGTATTTTCAGGGTCTCTGCAAAACATCGCTGCTTTCTTGTATGCCAACTACTGCCCTTCATTTATTATAGTTTACAAAGTTGATCTTGAATGAAGTTATTTTGTTAAAAACTACAGTTAGATTTAGAACCACTCTGAGGAAGTGAAAGTCTCTAGGTAGCTCATGGTGTACTTTATTTTTTCCTTCAAGGAAAGAAGTCTGGAAAGAATGACATTGATTGTCAGTAGAGTTGTATGGTTGAAGCAGAAATTACATTAGACTAAGTTTCAGGTGAAAGGACAATACAAATATGCAATAGAAATGTTACTGGTGGTGTAAAGAAAGAACAAATAGAAATGTTTCAGTATGAAAGCATCGGTGAAAATGGTGAAAGAAGAGATAAGAGATGTGTTGGCGGCATCTAGATCAAGAGATTTACATGTGTAATGATGTATAAAAAAGATTACAGTAAGCACTGTACATAGGAACTTAAAAGTTGTAGTTGTAAGCCTTTTGTTTATTTTTAAACCCCTCAACTTTGACATAAAGTCCAAAGAGAATTATAAAAATATACCACACTTGCCTACCCGTTATGAAAATCTTTTGACAAGATCAACAATTCAGAATGTATTGTTACAGCTAAATGAGGGAGGACACCCATCTACAAATGTCGTTGCTGTTAAAATTACTTCATATATATATATATGCATATAATAAAGTCTTTATTGCGAGTGAATTGGCTGCCTCTTTGTTGCAAGATATTTATTTGGCTTTGTTGTTTGTCAGGTTTTGTACCTTGAAACAGTCATTAATTCCCATCTTGGGAAAAGAGAAACAGGAGAGATTTTGCATAGTTGGATAGAGACTCCGTGAAATAACAGTGTGGATGATGATTTTTTTTTCCCCTGATTCCAGATCATCTCAAGTACATTTTAAAGTTTAGTTAGAATTCATCGATGCCCTTGGTCTAGACTATTTTTGCCGAATGTTAAGAGACTGCTCTCCAGCAGCACCTACCTCCAGTATGCCATGTGGTTTGTAATAAACAAGTACTTTTGCGGTTACCTTCATGTAGTTCAGTGCTAAGGAGAGGAAGAAATGGTTCAGCAAGCTTTTTCCCCTCATCTCTTTGTGGACTGTGGCTCCATTTACCTTCCTGCTGTTCTATTTAGTGTGCCATCTATGTCTCAGCTGCTGTGCTTTTGCTGTCCTTAAGATATGAGACAGGGAAAGAAGGGAATACATGAAATGCACACAATGACCTTCCTGTCAATGGGAAGGGGCAGAGGGCTGTGGCAATCAGAAATGAAGGCCTGGTGGAAACAATTAGAAGATCTGTAAAATCTGTCTGATCTCTGCAGAAACAGGCATGGTACTTTGGTGCTTCAGAGAGTGTTTATTTTAGACACCAAGAAACATGTCTTGCTACTCTTGATATGTGTTTTGTCTTATTCCGTAAATACCCTGAGGAAGGGGCACTCTGAAGTACTAGGCAAGAAAACAGGACAGCAGAATTTGTACTTTTGTAGTTTGGAGTACTCCTGGTAGCTCCCAAGCTAAGAAAAATCAATTGTTGAGAAGTTCACAAGTGCGCTGATATTTTTTTTATTGTTGTTCTTTTTATTATTGTTTGTAATAACCTTATTAGAAGCTAGCAAAACCCAAAGTTTGCACTTGTTTGTCCAAGGGATGCATATTCTAATTTGTTTGGCAGCTCTGTTAATTGCCGTCTAAAACAAGCAATATGACAGAAAAATTTTCTGAAATCTGTTTTGAACAGCCATCACCTTAATAAAAACTCCTGCTGTGATTCCAAGACATGTGGATGTAATAATTTGCACTGAGGTTTCTGCACCTGCTTAGCTGTCACTGTGTTGACAAAAGAATGGGAGTGAAGGCTGCTCCTGTGCATTTCTGTAGCTGCTTATTTATTCTGTTTTCATAACATAAGGACTAACAGCAAAAAACCCATGGTAAATATTATTTTTAAGTAGTGTAGGTAAACATAGATGGTGGTGATTGTAGCAGAAAGCATGTCTGTGGAAAATGTGCCTCATAACTTAATTAAGAAGATTTTTTTTTCTAGCATGCTGTGCTGAATTCTTCTGTTACAAGGAGCAATGCCTTTATATTAAAATGTACCTGCACCCTTGTTGTCTGCTTTGAAGATCCATTCAAAAATTTATGCATGCTTCAATAACACTTGATTTTTATTTCTGTGTAAAACGTGTAAACTTGCAGAGCACTGTAAGTCTATGCTTTTAATTCAAAAACCCCTTGACCAGTGTTTTTTTTTTTTAACCTTTCTAAAAGCATGCTTTGATTGTTCAAAGAATAAATCTGGCAGTTTGAGCCAAAGTTGTAAATGTGTTCCAACAAAAGGTTCTGTAAAAGAAAGCAGTTGTAAAGTACAGCATTGCATCTGCTTCTGCGCTGTAAAATTACAGTGAAACAACAGTGGATCCTTGCCCACTCTTCTGCTCAGCTTGGTAAGAATCTTGGCCAAATAGAGAGTTCCCAGACAGAAAGAGGAAGGCTTGCATTAAATTATGTGTGACTGACACAATAGGTAATATGTGATAAAAATTTCTGGTACAATGTTAATAGAGAGGGAAAATAAGCTTATACCAAGAATAAGGAAACCTTGCCAAATAACTGTGTCTATTGTTTTTACAAGAAAAATGATGTTACTGCATTAAGTTCAGCACCTAATGATTCTATTTCTTTAACAGGAATTTTCCTCCAAGCTATTTGGTAAACAAAGTCAGTGAGTTCATGTTTAGTTCATCTGAATCAAGCATCAAGTTAAAAGCATCTGAATCTTACGTTTATGTTTTTTTCTGATTGAGACTCCACATTTACGCTTTGAAGCAAGGTGGATTTCTTTTTCCTTACAGTGAGGATTCCCAAAACCTATCTGTGGTCCTTCCAACCTGGATTGTATGACGATCTATAAATTCTAGGAAAGGTTTTACTGGGAGCAAAAATTTGATAGTTAATTTTAAAATAGAAGGTTAGGAAAAAATCAAAAAGTTTTATAAATAATTTTTTCTGTCCTGTTTCCTGTGTCTGGGCTTGCCTGCAAGGTTTAATGTCTCTTGTATTCCAGCAAAGCCTGTGTGTTCCTATGGTGTGTAGTCCTCCAGGAAGAACTGGGTTGTGTTTTCTTCCTGTTCCACTCAGAAATGCCTTGGTTTCTTTACAATGCTGGAGACTTTTTCCATCCTTAGGCTCATACTTTGCCTTTTGCCATCTCAAACTCAGTGTGCCCCATCCTGATCTAAAAAGCTTTTATCTCTTAGCATCCTCTATTGAGTAGAAGTAATTTATTACTACATCGTGAGGGTTTTCTGTGATCCTATCTGTCTCATTTTGAGTGGATAATAGTTTCAAGCTAAGAAACAAAACAGATTATGTTTATTGTATTGACTTCTCATGCAATTTCTATACTCTAAAGATAGATGTCATAATTAAATTTTACACTTTTTCCATATGTAAGAAGCCTTAATTGGCCTTTGTAACATATTTTAGAATGCATGAGATGCAGCTCATTATATATCATAAATGTATTAAAAGATCTTCAAATGTCACAAGAGATGCAGAGGAAGGACTTAATATTGGGGAAGTATTGCAATACAGATGGTCTCACTCCTAAAAGGATATTGCATGTATTAGGCTGTTTCATCCTGTCACTTTTGTTTTGCCTTATATACGTTAAGGTTTCTTTTTCAAGTCACTTCAGAATATTCTCTCTATCTCAGCTGGTGAGTGAACATGGTTCTCATTGCAAGGGATGGGGCAGTAGGGAAAAGCGCATATTTGCACGACATCCTTTCATTTTAATGAACTGTGGTGTCTGCTCCTGACGGGACAATGGGATCCAGATGATCCCACTTTTGGACTCAAATCAGATTTCTGTACCTGATATTTGCTGTAAAGCCAAAACTTACTTTCAACTATAGATGCACAGTTGAGTGTAATAGCGATGCATGCGTAATAGTGATGAGGTTGTTTGAAATGACATTTAATGCAGTTGAGATATTTAACCTTGCATCACAGACAAATTTCAAAGGATCCAGGGTAATGGTGCTTGCAAAATCTTCTGGACAATAATGGACACACTGGGCAGGAACATAAGTAACTATAGGAAAGTAATGTAATTGCATCTCCTGCCTTGCTCTTGTATTTGCTTAAATGGGTAATTTTTGCCAAAGGCTTTAACTGTTGGCAGCTGAAATCAAGTAGATTGTGGGGAATCCTGCACCACCTCATAAATGAATATTTGAAGTCAGTGACAAGCAAGCCTGCAAGGTTAAAAGAAGCAGAGATTTCTGCAGAGGCAGCCTCAGATTAAGTATTCTCAAGGTTTAATATTTTCTTTGCTCCTGAATAACCAGCTAATAAGTAACCACATTGTGGTGCTCTGTTAGGAGTCCTTTTAGTTGGCACTGGCTTTCATATCATAATATAATTGATAGCTTCTTTTGTCAGAAATCACTAGGCAGCCAAATAAACAATATGTCCTTCTGTCTGTTCAGGAGTAGGGTAATGTTCAGAATTATTGATCCCTCATGCCAGATAAAGCTATAATGAGAATAATAGCAAGTGAACCAAAAGCTGTTTCAACATGTCTCATCAATTACACAAAGAATTATAAAGTTAGTACCATATTGACCTTCTTGTGACATGCTAAAAGTTACTGCTGCCAGTGCTGTTTAGTATTTTCAAATGGCTGCTCTTCATGGGGAGAAAAAGAGGAAAATATTTAGCTTTTCCATGACTGGTTTACTTTTTATTGATCTCTCCACTGCTGATTTAAATGTGAATACTCAGCAATAAGACATCAAAGTCATCTTAACAGAGGATGGCAGAAGCATCTTGTTGGCCAAAGTTTTCTGATTATGGAGGTTTTGGCAGCTTTTGATTTGTCATTTGCCTTCTTGCCCCCTTTCCCTCCTTTGTTTAATTCCTAATTAAGTGAATACTCGACCTATAGCAGTGTTCTAGACTTGGTGTAGGAGACTGTCAGAAATAACGCAATGCCAGTCCTCTGAGTTCACTGCTCATTCTTAAAATCCCTCCCACTGAACTTCAATTTTCAGTCAAATATTATTCAGTTATGGAGAGCTTATTTCATGCTAATTATGAATTTTAAAAATTCCATCTGGAGCGAATAATATAGAATGACTGATTAAAAGTGAAAAGATGAAAAGACTCTCTGTGAAATAAGTTCATTTAAAAATTAAAATATATCATCATCTGGGTTTTGACTGTGCCAAAAGAACATCTAATAAAAACTAGTAAAATGTAATTTGGTACATTTTTTAAACATCAAGTAGCTTTGAAAGAGTAAGTAGATGAATAAGCTGCTAATGGACATTATTCTCAACTCATTTCATGGATTGTATTAGTGTTATCTAGAGTCTTGCACTAATACTGAATGCTCCGAAGAATCTTTAATTGTGCCTTTGCTGCTAAAGAAAGGAATGGCCTTGGAGGATCAGTGCTTACACTGCTCATCAGCATGTTTGGTTCCTGCCAACTAGCACTCTCCCAGCTGCTGCCTGGGCACAGTCCTCGTGAGTTGTTTCCAGCATGAAGCTGGGCTGTGGTTCTTTTGGGATGTTTTGAGCAGAGGACAGTGTGCCATGTAGGCATGTACTAAGCCATGCTCTTCTGCTTGGTTGCTAAGGGGAGTCCCATGTTATTTGTATTTAGTAGAGTGGCAGCAACCTTTGTGTTACAGGGTCTTCACAGGCCTTGAAAAAAACTTATTGGAATTAATTGGTCAACTAAACATATTTGTGCGCATCACTTTTTTTTTTATTTGAACATTTAATAAGTCACATGAAGGAAGCTAATGTAGAACAACAAAGTTTTCCGATTTTAAAACCTTTACTTTATATATTTTTTTGTTTTAAAATTTGGCTTAGATTTAATCTTTGGAATTTTATCAAAAATTCCAAATTCTATTCAATAAGGCTCTTGATTCTTTTCTCCTCACATATCCCCATATCTAACAAAATCTGCCCCCAGTGCCAGTATACCTTAACTTACGTGTGCAGGGCCCTACAAAACAAACTGGATTCTGAAAAGACTAAAACCAGTGAGATGGACAACATAAATCAAAGTTTGGGTTCAGATTACAAAGCTGTTTATGAAATCTTTTTCTTTTTGACTTCATATTTACACTGGGATGCGAGTCGTTACTACTTTTAGAGGTGTCTGATTTCTCCCATAAACTGAGTCTTTTGTGCTGGCCGAGGCCATGGGCTGTTACTAAAATGAGAGTTCAGAAAACTGCTTCTGAAGTTTCACAGATAAAGACAGTTTTTCTTATCAATACTGTTAATAGAAACCCATGGAGCCAAGCTTGCACAAAGCGTTACCTTCGAACTTGAAATAGCTAATTGGAAAAGTCTGACAATAAACCTTGTTTTCTCTGCAGTTCACTTGACTTGCAAGCCAAGATTGTTCTGCTGCAAATGCTGAACAAACATCTAGGAAATGGAACAGGTTAAAATCTTCCTACCTCTGAGTTTGTGTTTAGGTTATTTATTTATTTATTTATTTATAATTCTGCTTAGCAACTTACTCCTTGCAATTTCTGGCATATTTTCGGTAGTTGCTTTTCAACTGGGTGTGTTTGCAATGGAATTTTACCAGGACTGGTTCTGAATGATATAGATATACTGTCTGGAATCTAGTTTCAAGTAGATCTGAAACAATAGCACAGATTTGGCCATTATTGATGTCAGAATTTTAGCTGGGATGTTTAAGGATACACGCAAGCACATAGTTATCTCTGAGATTTATATTTTAAATTTTTTTTCTTTTTTTAAACAACAGTGAAACTCTTTGTGTTTAAGTTGCATATGTGATTTTGTTTTTGTAGTGGTATCTCTAAAGAGTCCAACTATATGATACCAAAAGTAGTAAACCAGAGAGTGATTGTATGATTGTAGCCAATTTTGCTCTCCAGTTTGAGAAAAGCCAATCTATACTGTGCTTTGTAGATAAATATTGGCATAAAGTTCTTACAATACATTCTTGATAAAATTCTCATTGGTGCATGCATTATTCTGGTTGGTTTTTTTATGAGAGAAAAGATGCATCAAACTGAGCTTTGCACACTAAGCTTTTGAACAGTCTTTTGTGCAGTTTGTATCTTAATATAAGAATCTGAATTAAATAACATACTTGTGTAGACTGAAGAGGTGTAAAAACACAACTATTACGTTATTGCTTTAAATGAAACATAAACCTCTCAACTACAGTGATGTAGGCTTTAATCCTCCATAGGTACTATGTGCATGCTTAGTTTTATTAAAGTCTACCAATAAGGCTTTCTGTTGCACATTTTTTTTTTGTGAATATACAGTTGGTAAAATGTTTTACAAAAATAAAGTCCATTTCTTTTAAACAGGAGCTTTATTTATGGCTTTGGTTTGGAATTAATGGGTTGTTCTAGCTAGAGACTTCTCTAAAGTAATGCCCCTCTAAAAATCAGTAATATTTACTTCAGTTATACCAACAAGACGCTTCTAGACAACTTCCTACTAAGTTGAGCTTCTTTATAATAACTTTCCTGTGTTAATCTCAGACATCTCATGTTGATTTTCCAGTTATAACTTAGCAAAGAAACATTTAATACCAGTACCAAGTGACAGCCCTCTGCAGCAGTGATGGAAAAACATGTCTTGATATACCCAAGGCAATCCCCACGGAAATTTGAGATTGTACTAAAACAGAAGAGAACAACAAAAAATGTATTACATTAAATGAAATTATTTAGAATATCCTTAAGGCCATTAACAGCATTTGAGAGAGAGAAATCTCAAAGGTAACAGTCTCTGAAGGGTAACAGACTAATTTTTTTCTGCATTGAAATTTCATATTCTGAAATTTAATCCAAGTTTGTGGAGAAAAGCCATGGTGTTCTGAAAAATCTTCAGGAATGTAGAAAATGTGGAATTAAACAATTTTTTTTCTTGGGTTATTACCCAATGGGAACTGAGTATTTATGGTACTGTAGGAGTTGAAGTCATTTTTAGAAAATAATATAATCTCTTCTGAAACTAAAACACTCTCTCAAGTGATGCCACGAGAAAAGAACTGTGAAACTTGAAGGTTGCTTTTTTTTCCCCTTTGGTTTTATGAACTTTATTTTAAAGATGAAGGATGTGTTTAGCAGACTCTGAAGTGAGAGGAAGCCAAGTTTGATAACATAAAGGGACACCACTTTTCCTGCTCCATGACCCTTTAAACTGGGCTTTTCTTCAGTGACAGCTGTATATTTTTAATAATTCTGAGAACCAGATCATAACATTTGGAGTTCTAAATTGAAAGATGCTTTTGTCCCAGTTGCCAGATTACAAGATAAAAACCCAAGCAAGCCACTTTTCATAGCGTTTAGACCATTTGATCTTCACAGTTATCTAAATATAGGCACAGGCAGTCTTTCAGCAATCACATCTGAGACACCCAGAAGTGATGAGAGGTTAAGGGATGAGACTTCCTTTTCAGTTGAGAAAATCATATCTGTAATACTTCAAAACATTTTGGAGTCTATTGAAAAGTTGGTGAAAATTAGGTGCCAATCCTTGCATCCTACTTAATTTCCTCTGTGGGGAGTTATATTGCTCTTTTGCAATGTTATTCTTTACTGGATTGTACTTTGTGTAAAGCACAGAAATAATGTTTACATGTATTATTAAATACTTGATCGTCTTTCTTTCCACAGAGCAGCATTCATGGTATTATGGTCCTGTCATTATATTTTAGTTCCTGTTGATGGTACCAAAGAGATGGCATTTTTCAGTATGATAAGTCCAAACTAGGTGGTATTTTTTTAACCATTGTCCCAGCAGGGCGTTTGCAGTTTATCTTAATTCTAATGATATCCAAATAGCTAAATTTCTGTTGACATAAAGGAGTGTCTGTATTTCTTTTGTTAATTGCAGAGATACTGATTTTTATTGGTCTAGGTACATATCAACCGTTTTTGTAGTTGGAGACAGTAGATACATTCTCCCATCACCCACAGAAGCCTATTTCAAAACTTATTTCAGTCTGTGAAAGAAGGAAATAATGTGTGTATGAAGGGAAAGAATCTTGCTTCAAAACCAGGAGGCATTAGTCAGTCCTTGAATTTTGGGCTTTGACATTGTCCATGTCACTAAAACTAGGA
The DNA here is from genome assembly GCF_000277835.1 of Geospiza fortis. NCBI lineage: Eukaryota > Metazoa > Chordata > Aves > Passeriformes > Thraupidae > Geospiza > Geospiza fortis. The sequence goes on from NW_005054311.1 coordinate 10,442,824, forward strand.
GAAATGTTGATATTAAATATTGACCTCACTCACAGTGAAGCCTATACTCAAACTCACCTTTCGCTATCAGCAGTTGTACTAGTGCAAGAGAACTTCTGGAGAAACGTTCCCATCAGCCAGGCATGAGATAAAGGAGGAAGTGCCATAGAGGGGCTGGAGATAAGAACATTCCACTGATGTCTCCTCACATCCTTAGAAGTCACCTGTAAAATTGGGGTCTCAGAGCTTTGGACTTGTGATGATAAGGAAGGATAAAAGAGGCAGTGAGACATGAGAAGCAGTGGGAGCAAGTAAGAACAGGGTCAACATGTGAGGACGCGAGCAGCATGGGGTCTCTAGGAGAGCAGATGTTGTTGGGGGCAGAAGAGCTTCAGAAGTTGGCCGGGATCCCAGAAGCCAGCCTCGGTGGTCAGCTGCTGGTGCAGTCATTGCCATGGACACCACTTCTCCTCAGGCACAGCAAAGGGCAGGGGAGAAACTGGCTACCTGGGAAAAGTAGTAAACATCTTCCTAGCTCTGAGATCAAAGGATTTCAAACTTCTGGATGAGAGGAGGAAGGGAGAATTGGCTTTGCTGCTAGGAGGTTTGATAGATCAGACTACCTCTTATCAGCAATAGCAGCTTTGTGAATTGTTTACTGAGAAAAGAGCCTTTCCAAAGAAAGTGGCTGCCACTGGAGCATTTCTCTGCAGGTCCCTAGCAGTTCTGAAAATTCATGGATTATGAAAACTGGTAAGGTCTGAACACAATACAAAACATAAATTTAACATATTTTAAAAGGCTGTCATGATTTATTTTCTTCTGTGTTTTCTTACAGTGAAGTGACACTGCATTAAATCTTATTTTAATGTTCTGGAATGCAAAAAGTACTTGTCAGCATTATTTTTTTCTTTTGCTGTGTGCACAATATGTTTTAGAAATACATTGTTTGGAAATATGGGGGGGTTTGCAAATATTAAAAGCTTAAGCTTTTATTTATTTTATTTTAAGAAAAGGTTGTTAGCACCTGATAGCAATGTCTGAGCATAAGTGTAGCAGGGAAGGAAAGGGAAGGTACCTGCTACAGTAAATTAGTAGAAGAGGAAAGTCTCTGCTTATCCATTTGCTATTTCAAAGGTTGTAAAAGAGGAACTACAGCAAAACTGTGGCTGGGCCAAGTTCATTGGTATGACTTCTAACTGTGCAAATGGGTCGGAATATAACATTCAGAGGTTTTAATAAACAGTGCCATTGCCATCTACATATTAATTTGTGTGCAAAGATACAAAAGTTTTATAGAAATTTCTATGTGCAGTTGGCAAAAACCAGATTAATATATAGCTGTATTCTCATGTCCTATGACCAGCTGATATTTCTCTTCTACCAAATGCTTTTCTTCTACTATTTTTATACAGATTTGTTTATTCCACCTATTTGCATATGAATGTATTTTTGTAGGATTCCTGCTCTTATGAAACTAATACATAAAGCTTTAGAAGTTTTTGTTCTACTTTTAAAAGTAAAAAAAAAAGCTATTAATTGTGTGGGTGAAATTGTGTGTAACCTGACTGTGCAATGTATTTGAGTCCCTTTTCTAATCACCAAAAGGCAGTTTCCTGCAATTTTTTCTGGCAGGAGCAATTTTAAAACTGGCTGTGCTCTCCCAGCATGGAGTGGTGGTACCTGCTAAGGGGATGGGGGTCTAACATACAGAGGTTTTTTCCCTGTGAAATTAAAAACAGAAACAAAATGCTTTTCTTTGTCTTTAGAGGAGATGATGTATCAGAATAATCAACAGGTAACATAATGAAAATGTTTAAGATGACATGCAGTTAGCAGCAAGGATTCAGTTCTTGATATTGGCAAAAGCGTGAAGCATTTGGTTCAAATATTAACTTATGTAAACTTGCTCCCTTACATGTATTTAATATGTAAATATGGGGTTGGGTTTGGTTTGGTTTTTTTGCTACTGGAATACTAAGGAACAGCAGAAGTGAACAACAACTGGGACAGTGTATGGGGCAATGACCAGTACAGGATATCTTGTAGAACAGAGGCAGCTGGAAGCGGAAGAGATTCAGTTTCTATCATGAAGTAATTTAAGGAATGCTAAAAGCAAGTGAGAATTGCAACATGGGGTCCATATCTTAGCTCTGTTTGTACAGGGTGATGTGGTAGAGCTGCTTTAAAGATGGCCAAACAGATTCACGAGAAACCATTGAGAAAACAATATTTTGACATGTTTTTGAAAAATTTCTATCACTCCAATTTGGGAGCTGTGGAAATATGATCATCGTATTGCAGAATCTAATGACATACAGCTGCAAGAATGCAAGTGCAAACTTTTCATCTTTGGAACTATTCTGCAAAAAAATGTTGTCTTATTCTGTTGTGTGCTTGGAAATGACAAGAACAGCCCAGTGTTAGTAAGTCAGACTCTTGTCAGAACAAATTTTTACAGAAGCAGAATGAAATCCCTAAAGTAGAAATTCAGGCCCCATATATATAGTCAAGGATTTGCTGATGGTTCTGGTGAATTGTGTTTTCCTGCAGCCTGCATGCCCTTATCTGTCTTCTGAAGTGGGGAACCTGGTGTGCCACTGGTTCTTGTGGATACATTCAGAAGGTCTCCCTTTTATACATTGCAACTTGGTCAAATGCTCTGTGCTACTTTACTCAATAAAAGGACAGAGACAGATTTGCAAAAGGCACTGTGCTTGGTTACAGAGTAAGCAATAAAAATAGCTTTATCCTAAATTCAGACCCTTTTAGTTATTCAGTTATAGACAACAGCATGAATTCTCCTGAGGAAAAGGTTAATGGGATAAAGATATGACTTGCATGCCTGATTTTGAAGGAGTGCTTTGTATCAAAGGAACAATTTGTTACCATATAAAATTTGCTACCTTTCTGCTGCTGAGGCCAACATTAGCACATGGGAAAAAACCTTTACAGAATTGCAAAATTTAAAAGTTTTCATTGTCTGTTTTTATCTGCATTATACAATTGAATTGTGACATGCAGGCATGGTGCATTTTTTTTCTGTGGAAAGCTTGGATAATAGCTGGTAGAGAGAGAACAAAGTATCTTTGTGTTTGCTCCAAGTGGCCATGATAAGGACACCTCTGAAGATTTGCTTAATTGTGCTCCTGCTCCTTCCTGGCAGAGTGAGTGTAACAGATCCTTGAATGATTACTGTTGTGTTGCTGTCTTGGAGCCCTTCAGCTTCTCACAGAGATTCTTTTGCATTTGCTGCACCTAGGCTGTTTCTTCAGCTGTCATGCTTGTCAGTAATAACATAGGGCAAAGATATGTGTGAGGGAAAACATGGGCAAATGACACTGCTGTAGAGCTGCTGAACAAATTGTCTTGTCATTTTACTTGGATGTGTATGAACATCCATATGCACTGCCTTCCCATTTACTTTAAGGTATGATGCCCTTATTGCAGAGCTTAAGTTGTTCTGCATACATCAGATCATTATTCTTGTAGTATCCCTGCACAGTAGTATCATTCTGACTTGGCAGATGGATGTAACCTGAATTTCCAGAAAGTGTATTGTTCTAGGGTATGTATAAAGTCTGTAGCTGAAAGGGGAGGTTAAAAAAGTACCTGCCTGCATCCTGCTTTTGTACTTCAGCCATTTAGTATGAATAGCTGGATTTTCCCCAATAATCTTAGTGTATACATGATGCTACTGTTTGCCTCAAAGAATTTTGCAGACAAGAAAGAATAGGTCAATGAAAAAAAAACCAGTAGCAAAAAATAATAATGTATGGGTAACTCACTCTGGCAACTGCCTTACATGTAGCCAATGCCCACACTGGAGCAGAGGATGGACTCCGCCCTGTGAGGAGGAAGCAGCGCCAGAAACAAAAGGTGATGAACTGACTGTAACCCCCATTCCCTGTCTCCTTGAGCTGCTGAGGGGAAAGAGGTAGAAAATCAGAAATACAGGTAAGCCTGGGAAGGGAGAATATCTGTTTTACTTCTCATAATCCTACTCTGAGCTTGGTTGCTAATAAATTCAGTTAATTTCCCCAAGCTGGGTCTGTTTTGCCCATGGTCGTTCCTGGTGAGTGATCTCTCCCTGCCCTCCTCTCAATACTTGAGGTTCCATTATTGTCTCTCTCTCCTGTGCAGTAATAGGGAGGGGAGTGATAGAATGACCTTAGTGGGCACCTCACAACCAGACAGGATCAAAGCACCATGCAGGTCCTTTCAACACTTGTCCTTCTCCTGAGTTTTGTCCCATAGGTGTGCTGTGACCTATCTACCACTGCTTATTTTGATGCAAGGTTTCTGTTATTTGGTACCAGCACAACCTCAGCAGAAAACTGTCCCTGAAACAGCCCAACCATGGAGAGGGCAACCTTTTCCATGCTTCCTTAGAGCAAATATTTGCTGTCAGACCTGACAACTCAAACAAACCATGCTGGTCAGCCCTGTTTCCTCACTCTCTGGTTCAGCTGAAAGCTTTCACAGAGCAGGATGCCCTGTTCCCAACACTTAGGGCTAAGGCATAATATTATCTCTGCCTGTTTGTCCCCATCCCAGAATTTCCTTGTGTTGACAGTCTGCGTTTCTGCTTTATGAAGAGAGGTTCAAGACTTCCTGGCAAAGATCACTAGTTTCTACTTACATGAAGCACCTGGAAGAGAGTATGGACCCATCCTGAAGGTGGTGGATCTATCTGGAAGTGTGTGGGGCTAGGGTTTTTCTCAGGGCACAGCGTGGCATGTGGGTTGGAGAGTACAGTCAATTGTGCTTATTTCTGTCTTCAACAGTTGGCCTCTGTCTGAACTGAGGGATTTAGGCAGAAAGATGAGGTCAGCTTGGTTCAGAGCCTGGAAAAACAAGACAGGCAGATCTCTCCATCTAGAGTTGGCTGTTAAATAAGGAGAGAGATGTTACAGCTGACTTGGAGGAAAAGACTATGTGGAGCACCAAAAGGGAAGCCTCAAGGAAACAGAGCTGTACCCAGACTCCTTGTGGATTCATGATCCTGGTAATTGTTTTCAGGTCTGGGGCTCTTAGATCCTCTCTGTGGATGAAGTTATCTTGGAAGGTGGTCCCAGGCATTGGCTCTGATGTATGACTGTTCTTGGTACAGCAATCACTTTGGTCATGTCCAAGCCTGCCAGACTTCACTGCCTTCCAGCAAAATTTGTCCAGTGTCAAATTCAGCTGCTGAGTGACAAGTAGGTGAGATGCTGGTGAAGTAGCAGTTGTTTATATGCAGGATGGCAGTTGCTGCTGTCTTTGGATGGGAGTCACATATAAAACAGATTTGGATCCGCTGTTGATTTTATTCTCTGTCACTTACAATGCCTAGTGAAAGCTGAAAAATATTTTTATACGAAAGCCAGAGGAAATGTTGGTGCAGAAATAGACTGCCTCTGTCCCTTCCAACTTCTGTTTTCTTTTAAGGTAATTCAGAGAGCTCCTTAAAATTAGGAACTGCATGGATGGACAGAGACCTTAGCTTGAAAGAACCTGGTGGGAACACTCTATCAAGGTATGATAGTTTCAGGTCAGAGGGTTCTTGATCTGCTTTCAAGGTGGATTTTTAGAAATTTCTTGCTTCTGCTGTCATGGTGTACACCCATCCATCCATGTGTTGTCTCTATTTTCTTTCCTCAAGTCCTGCAAATCTGGTCACTTTGTTTGTGCCTTGAAGCTATTTTGAATCTTTCCACCAAAACTCCTTTGTAAGAATGCTGAACTAAAGTGTCTGAAGAGAAGCCTGATTGTAAGAGCCATTTGTTATTTTCTATGTCTCATTCTTACTATCATTATTCTAACTTTGTAGTAAATTCTTCCCCTCCTGTGTTAAGAATATGCAACATTAAATGGAAACCAAGGTAAATTCATTTCCTTAGTGGTTTGCGACTACACGTTTGGGTTTTTTTTTTTTTTAGTGCTGACATATTCTCCACTGGTATTTTTTTCAGAAGTTGGAATAGCATGAAAAGTATATTGCAAAGAAAACATGCTTGGAGGGATGTGCCTTTTAGGGACAAAATGAGAGAAACTGCCGTGGGTGAATACAATTCCTGACTATCCTCTGACAGTGGAATTTCTTAATTTGGCTGGTGGAACACCCCTTGGATAGGACTCTGCCTTTAAGCAGTGTGTCATTTATCCCAATACCAACAGCTGTACTTTGGTAACTGTAGCCTCAATAAATATAGCTAATAATTTTGTGTGTACATAACAATGTGCATTCCATAGGAATAATAGAAACATTGTCATGTTAATGCAACAAGCATGTGGGTAGCTTCATTGGGTTTTTCAAAACAAGTAGAAGATGTAGAAATTTGATGATAAATTGAAAATCAAGAGCTATAATAGTGTGCATCTGTGAGCAAGAGTTTGGTCAAAAAGGCAAGTAGAGGTGTATCAAAATAATTCAGATAGCTCAGTGCCATATGATTTTGAAAGAGAAAAAGACAAGGTCATGTCTTGAAACTATATATAGGGGATTTTTGAAAAAATCAGTTGCAGCACAGCTGTGGAAAGGAGAAAGCAAGATATCCAGTAGAAGGAGGTAGATGAACAAAATGCATTGAAGTGATATAGGCTGAGGCAGCTGATCCTTTGTAATGAGAAGTCGGAGAAGTATAAAATATCACCTCCCAGACATTATATGACAAATGTATTTTCTGACTAGGGCAGTTACCTGTTAATCTTAACCTGACACAGCTGAGCCCAAACTTGAGAAATCCTTCTTATGTGACCATACAGACAGGTTTATGTGACTTATTCCATTTCCTGTCATTACTTTTCCTATCTGGATTCCTGCTAAGCTTAAAAACATGCACAATAAGGACTGAACAATTGCTTCAGATTTACCCACTGACTTTGGGTAAGTCTGAACTTCATCAGAAACAAGAAAATAGGATCCAATATCTATCTGTCTAATCTAATGAAAATTTACAGAGATGTGTCTGAACTCAAGCTGCCTCATCTCTTTGATTTTAACATAACTATAAGAATAAAGCAGTTGGAGTTTGGCCTTGAATTAATTTTGAGGTAATAAAAACTAGTAGTAGTATGAAGTTGACAGATGCAGGTACTAACACTGGAAGTCACTCATATCCCACAGCTTTCCCACTTGTGATTCCTGTACTTGTGGGCCTCCCTTCCGAGCACTGTGAAAATGACAACATACATATGGAGCATTCCTTGATCTGTTTTCCATTTTGCATTCCATAATGCTGTGGAGTGCAAGATGGAAAACATACTCCAAATGTGGAGTTTAAAATTGAGAATTGGTTAGATGCACTTAGATTAATTAACCCTGGCTTTGGCAGAAAGTCACACAGCATAGATAGAGAGGAACCATGGTGATAGATGGTGATGGAAGGCAACTGCATAATATGTTTAATATTTCAGCACAGAGTATTTTGATTGTTAGCTTCTTGGGGAATTGGTTAATTGTGTGTTTATCTTCTGTATAATTTGTTACTGAATGAGCTTTTAAAAGCATAATTCTGGTAAGGAGCCAGTCTGAATCTGATCCATGTTGACAGCATAAAGCCTACTGCAGTTACACATTAATGCCTAGCCTTGTTTGCTGTGCTTTAATGGAATTGTGTAAAATGGCTTGGATGGAGTCCAAAGAGAAACAAATTTTACCAAGAGTTGTTAAGTCTTTTTCTGGGGTTTCAAACAGCTTTTAGTGGGGAAAGGGATGGGAAGCAGTCTTACCCATACTGACTAATTAGTAAAATTAATATAATTACTCTGCATGCACATAATGATGATAAAAGGAGCTTTGTGGATCAGACAGCAGGTTTTTTAAGTTAGGCATACTCCTTCTAGTTCCAAGACTATTGATTAATACTTCTCCCAGGGAAGTGGTCTGGCCTGGATTGAAGGAGTTGAATGGTGATAGTGAGTCTGTGGCTTGACCATAAAGTGACTTAGTTGGGCTTTAAAGCTTCTCTGATCTGGTCAAACTCCCCATGACTGTATGATATTGAGGTTTGAAAAACTGATAAGCTTACTGTGATAGCTCACATTTGTTGCAAACACTTAGATAAGCTAATTATGCATTGAAGGCATTACAATGGACCTGCTATTATTTTTCCATGTGTCTCTGCCTTTGTGACGCATCAAATATCATAATATTTTCTGTAGATGACATAAGAAAGCATGAAGATTCCATGGACCATAACATGGGATACAGTAACCTAATCAGATAAGATACAGGAATACTGTATTTAATTTTTTAGTATGTTGTCTGAACCCTTGTTTTACAGTATATTCCTACTTGAGTACATGGAATAGAGGCTGCTGTGTAATCAAAGTTGTGTACATGTTTCTTTAACTAGGTCTCAATCATTCCAAACTTCGAAAGCTCAATTATTTTTTCAATTTGTTTTTCTATTTTGTAGCCGATAGCCCAATAAGAGTGTTTTTTTTTCCCAGCTAGAACTTGCACAATTCCAAAAGAAAAAGATAATTAAAACGATCCTTTAAAGTACAATGTATAAAAGTATACAGCTGAGTGTTTCCCATTTTTACTTCAAAGTATATAATTTTCTGCATTTTGTTACATAGATTTTTCTCTGTTTCTGGAATCACTTTTTAAACTTTCTCTTATGGAGACAAAGTGAAAATATTTCTTTTATGGGGGATTCATATACTTTAGAAGGAAAAAGCAAGAACAAATATAATAGATTCCTTGCAGCATCTCTGAGTGCATACCAGCTCCCAAGTGGTAAAGTTTGGCAGGCAGGGGAATGGTGAAAACAGCAATAATCATCTTGAAATATTCTGAGTAACGTTTTTTTATATATTGTTATAAAAAAAGATGTCCTAGCCAACTGACAACGTTTACAGTTGGGTGGATGTTCTAGGGTGTGCATCTTGGTGTAAAATGTTAAATTGCATATATTATATTTCCATGAAATCTTGTCTACTGCACTTGGTCTCCTTCCTCCTCCCTCTGCCCTCATATTGTGGGTAGTGTGAGAGAAAGGGACACTTGCTGAGGCAGAGGATGGTGTTGGCATGTTCTTCCCAGAGCCAGTATTGGCTGGATGAAATCACTGGAGCTCTGGAGCTAGCTGCTGCTCTGTTTTCTGCCTTCTCATGTTTCCTCTAAAGCTGGTGAGCATAAAGACATCTGCAAAAGTGTATAAGCAGCTTTACTTTTCAAACTATATTAGTTTCTCCCAGCTTTATGCCTTATCAAGTTTCTCTCAATTTGAATCTCTTTGTACAGGCTGAAAATGGAGATTGTTGTCAAATACCTTCCATGAAAGTATGCTAGTAGTGGGATAAGGAAGAAAATGTGATGAACAGAACATTCTTTAGTCAAAGTTTGCATTGGCCTGTGTGAAGTCCCACGTTGGTCTCATTTGGGCTGTTTGTGGTTTTCTTCTGTTCATTGCAGGAGGTGGATATTTACAGGACCCGGTTATGGGCTGTGACACACTGGTACAGTCATCAGAATGCAGCTCACACAGGCACTTGTTAATGCTATTTATTACTGTGTGGAGATACTGACCTGGGATCTCGGTTGGCTATTTCTAGAAAGGATGGGCACAAACGGTACAAGTAATTTTTGACACTGTCCAATTTAGAACTGCAATTTTTGAACTGTAATAAGATAATAAAAATAATATTTCCTTTTTTAAACCAGGATCTGTAATGCATGGCTGGGATGAAGAAACTGGGAGATGGGCAAAAACCTTCCCAGATGTTTCAGGTTTGCAGATATTTCAAAATTATCTGTTTCAGTGGAGATTCAAGTTACCAGTCTGGTTACTAGTGATCTGTGAAATTGAGTGGCATTTAGTACTTGTGAGTTGGACAGACTGTCAAGCACCTCATCTCAAAGTCATTACCACTATTTTGTTCCTTTATGGCATTTGCCAATATTCTGTTCCAGTCTCTAATATTAGTTCTGGTAGGTTTTCTTGTTTATTTTTTGAGAGTTTTTTAAAACTGCAGGCATAGAGTATTTGTCTAATCTCCAGAATTTCATAAATGGGCCTTACAGTCAATGCTAATCTTTATTGAAAATAATTGGTTGGCTATTCCAAGAATATTCCTTACATGAGACTCCCCTCCAAGTAGCTTTTTCACAAGAACAATTTAGGTTTAGTAGTATAACAAGTGGAAAAAATAAAGTTTAAGGGGTAGATGATTTTTAAAATACCTGTATTTTACATCTGTTGCCAAAATCTTGATTTCTGTTTAAGTGTTTCTTTTGGTAAGCCTCTGGTGTGGTAGACCATTTTGATTGCAACATCAATTTACTTGGGGCTGACGTGATTGATAAGTTTAAATTTTTCTATGTTAAACAAGTTTTCTCTTTTATTAGCATAATGAGATGCGGTACAAAATTGCTCCTGAAATTGAGAGCAGAAGAATGAGATTAGTGGATTTTAGGATAATAGAGAGGACATTTGAGTTAAATGAATCTGCTGGGTTCTATATACTTAAAGAAATTACTATGAAGAGCTGCCTGAAGAAATCTTTGACTTGATTTTCCCCAGTGCAGTTGAGAATAAGACCTGTTATCAAGAATATCTTCAGGGAAAATGTGAAAATTGGAAGTAAGTTCAAGAATACTCCAAGGATTAACTCTGAGAACATAATTTTTCTACACAAAGCAGGGATATGGTTTACTGGGTTGTGTTTCTCCTTGCGTGGTGGTGAACAGTCTCACTTGTAAATAGCAAAGTAGTGGAATGTGCCTTTAATTTCAAGCCAGTACCTGCTTTTGTTAGATTAAATGGTCAGCTCAAGTGCTTTTCTGAGTCAAGGCTTGTATGATGTCTTGTTCATCACTGACAGTGCGCAGAAAAAATATTAAAGGTGCTGCAAAATCCACTGTATGGCTAATCCGTCACCTTGAAAAGGTCACTCACTTTAAATTGTGACTCAGTTGCAGTTGAGACAGGAGTAGAGCCTGTGTGGTGCCTTGAAAAGCTCAGGAAAGGAAATACCTATTGTCATTATTTAAAACTGATGCTAATAACTCTAATGCAATTAAAGAGAGTTGAACTGTTTCAGTGATGTCCAGGCTGGAGTCCCTGGGCATGCCACACTCCTTGCTTCTGTGCATTGCCCAGCTGCAGCGGAGTTAGCGTGGTGAACAACTCCAGCCCAAGTTAGTTCTGAGGAGATGGGCTTCAGGCTGTGTGCTGGGGGCTGGTGCATCTCAATAAGGAGCACTGTAGCCAGGAACAGGAACCTGCAGCTCTGGGCAGTTGGTACTGAGACACTTCCCAAAGCTGTCCGTGTTTTTTCCTTTGTACTGAGATCAGAAGAGTTATTGCTCTCATTCCTGAAATGGGAATAAATTTGGAGTTGTTTAATACTCTTAAGTAACTCTGAACCAGAATTCGAGCTATACTCTACTTAGGGCTTTAAATTGGATGTTAAAACCCCAATTTTCTTGCCCCAGGCTTGCTTAACAATCTTTAGGTTTCCCATTAAAAAGGCAATACAGCACAGAGTGGAAGAGCTGCTTGGGGAGGGAAGCTCAAGTCCACAAATGGACTTATTGCAAATTGTGGCTTTTAGGACAACTAAATTTCTTTGGCATTGCTTGATAGGAGGTCTGCATTACTTAGCTTGCTCAAAAGTGAAGGAAAAAAAAAAGTGGGATGTAAGAAAAATCTAACCCCCTTAACATCTCTGTTTTGGAAATCTTTACTAGATTATTTTGATATAAGGCCTCCTGACACAAAGACTTCAGTATTTGCATTATGGAATTATTATTTTTATTAAGTCATGGAATGACTTGTAATCTAAACTAAATAGGTACTTCTGAGCCACCTATTTGTCTAATTTCTAAATCTGAATCGAATAAAGCTAATTAAAGCTGCCCTCTTTTAAGGTTTTCTGCTTAGTCCATGAAAGAGAAAATACTGAAACAAGAGTTTGAACATCAAATATTTACCTGTTAATTTTATTTAAATTTCATTAAATTATGTAAATCAATTTTAAAACCTGGCAATGAATGTGCTGAATCATTTTCTTGTGTGCACATTTTTCTGCAGACTTAGGAGTGTGAGGACTGTTTCTATATAAACATTTGTTTTGTCTTTATGGCCAAGGTATATCAAAATAACCTGACATCTGCTAAAAGGCTGCAGCCTTCATTTTCCCACAAATGTATTTTTTTCTTTGGACAACAAACCCCTGTGTTTCTGTTTGGTAAGCAGTGGGAAATTCAAAAGCAGAAAATAAATGAACTCATATGCTGACCAAAGGTATTTTCCCTTAGTATTACTATTTCTTTTCTGCCCATTTTCTTTGACTTCTTGAAGCCTAAAACTTCCCCCAGTGTGTTGGAGGACTATAATGTTGTACTTCCAATCTATGCTGCAAACATATTTTTCCTTGCTGTGAAATTTACTGGTCAGTGCAAGAAGGGATTGGGCAAAGAGATTGCTGCTGCATGGAAAATAAAATTATGCAGTATATGAGCCCAACACACATCTTGGGTAAGATGTTATAGAAAAGCATCTGACCCCATGACTTTTTACCAAGTTGAACTTCTGGGATGTTTGATGTGAGGCTAACTACCAGGGGTTTAATCTCCCTTTAGGAGGAAGGTGAAAGGAGTACTGAGTCTGGAGAGCTTTCTGTCTTTCCCTCTCTTTTTTATCTATTTAATTATTTCTCTTTTCCCTTTCCTTTCTATAATCCAGAATAATCTATAATAATTTCCCTCTGCTCTTTTCTTTTGTGAAGCTGTCTACGGAGTCCAAATTTTCCTTTCCTCTCATTTTTCTCTGGGAGAGGGGAAAGAAAGTCAGTTTCTCCTATTGCAAGGCATGGTGTCACTTCCTTCAGATATGCAAATTTGTTATTTTAGTGTTAATATGAAGCAAAGAACATATGCTATATACCACAAAACTCTCTAGCTGTGGATCAAAAATGTAGTGATAAAATTTAGCTCTTATCTCTTCAGTAGCAGATGTTTTACTGGTTTTGGTTATCTGGGCAAGATCTTTGTCCTTGAAAGGATATTTAGAAATGCTCCATAATTATATCTTTTTTAAACATGGCTATAATATGGCTATTAGAACAACACTGGAAAATGTCTTCTTGAGAATACTCTGAGTCAGTCACTGAATCTAGTATCTTCTAGTCTTAGGATTTTCATCATTTAAAAAAATGTGGCAATTTTTCACCAAAGTAAACCATCACACACAATCAAAAATGAAGTTACTAATGGGTGAATGTTTCACAGAACAGATCTAGTCTCTTGTTCTTGATCCTCAAAGGAAGAGCAGAATCAAAACCCAAGCATGGAACATCAAATTAATGGTTCTGCTGGATCCAAAATTTTGTATCAGTGTGCTTTTCTTCACCTACTACCTTTTGTGCATTCCATGATTTCATGAATTAAGTGACCATGGCATGGCCTATGTCCACTGTGTCCAGCTTGCTTTTCTTTGAAGTTTGATTGTGACTCTGGAGAATTGATGGAATTACACTTAAAATATATTTTGTTTTAGACTTTGCTGCTACCCTTTCAGTCATAGAGAGTTCATGAGTCCAAAAGCTTGTCTTCCCCTTTCTCATATGCTGCCTAAACAAACAAATATTAACCAAGGGCAAAGCAACCACACACACAATACTACTTTACTTACAAATCTAGTGTTTCAGAATAAACATCTCAGTGGATTAATTTGTAATGCTTGTTTTTTATTTTGTCTTTTTAAGTTTGGAAGAAAGGCCCAGGATATTTTTGTTGCATTTGTTGGAACAATTATGCTCTGACACTGGACCAGTGACTGAATTATGTGTTAAATTTATAAACTGAGCCTTCATTCTCTGTGTTGTCAATGCTGAGTATACTTAAGAAGAAAAATATGTCTGGTATTTAATACTGTTTGGAAGAAATATACCTCTCATAAATGCCAAATTTCAAAAAGTTCTGCCCTGTTATCAGGGATATTTTAAACACCAGATACTCAAAATTAACTTTGGCATCTAAGTGCTGAATGACTTTGTCAAAAGTAGGAGTAAGAGATGTTTTTAAATCATACAGGTTATGAAGGCAACTGAAAACTGTTACTAAAAGTTTTAGGAAATTTTGCCTAAGTCAGGAGTTGAAATGCAAAACCTGAGGAAAGCCTATGGTTCACTACATACTTGTCATAGGCAGAAGGAATTTCAAGCTCGTAGAAAAAGTTAATGAATTTCACTGGTTTAAAATATTTAATCTGCAAATACTCACTTTGTTTTACATGTAATTTTGTGCAAATGGCTACTTTGCAAATATTATCTGAAATAAGTTTAAAAACGTTATTATGAGAAGTTAAAAAAAAACCCAGGAGAATTTAGTGGAAGTAAATTTTGAAGATGAGACTGTGTTTGTATCACCACAGAATAAGAGATGTGGTAGATGGTATACCTTTTGATTCTGGTCCTTGGATGAACATTTTCCAACAACACTTGCACTTCATGATCTAAGAGGTCTTTTCAAACATTAGAGATTTTATGATTTTGCATATCAAAATCAAATGCAAGTATCATTGCTTTTTGGGAAATAGTTAGAAAACAACCTGCACAGTATGTTCTAATAAGAAAAGAGTTGTTTTGTTTTTTGTTTTATTTTCTAATGCTGATTTTTTTTTTCAAAGCTGTTGTAAAGACTTTCTATCTCCCTGATACAGGGAAGGAAAAAACCCCAGTGGTCTTCCTCATGTGCAGCATATCTGATATTTATTTCTTACTAACGACATGGAAGCTATGTCCCTTTGAGTAAGCTGTTCTGTTGTTTGAGGACATAATATCCTGATGCCCAGCTCATTTTTCACCAAATTGAGCCAACCATTAGCAGTGTATATATTATCATAACTTGCTTTTTTTTTGTGCAGCTAAAAATGAGTCGTGTGATGTTCACAGTTTGCATGTAGGACAGATTTTTATATGTCTGTGTGCACAATTATGTGAATTCATATCAATGGAGGAATCTTAGAATGCAACTCAACATTAATCTATAACAATAGATTAGACAGTAAAAACTAACTTTATTGTCATTTTCAATCAAAATTTTGTCAAAAATATTAAGTGGTAGTTGGGCTGTTTTACTTGCAGTTATGTTGTTTTTACCTCTCATTTTAGAAACATTTTCTAGTGACATTCATGATAAGCTAATAAATTTAGAGTCTATGTATTATAAAACTGTAGTTTTTGTAGGGGAGCTGTTTGAAACTGCTGATGGTGACAGTTGATGGCACTTAACATGTGAAAGAGGATGCACAGGTACAATGGGAGTGACAGGGGTTGAATATGCAATCCCTGTGTGGAGGAAAGTGGTTCCTTTGGAGACCAGCTTGCAAAACAAAATGACTTAAATGATGGTACTGAACACAAGACAAATGGGGTAAACATTTTTCCCTAACAGCACTGCTTTGTGATCAGATATTTTGTTGCTGACCTTGCATTAAATCTGTGAACTGTTCTCCTGAGCCTTCCTGTGCCTTGCTTCGAGGTGAATTGATGAACACAAGAAACCTAGGGAGTTTGAGTAGTTCTCTGACACAAAAAGCAAAGCACACAGAAAACAAATTAGGTCTGCAGTCAGTTGTCTGTTTCCATCACTGATGGGTATGGACAAAAAAATCCAAGCAAACCTGGTTGTATTTTCTTCAGAGACTTACAATGTTATTGATACTTTAAAGATCAGTGATTCTCATGAGCTGCTTTGGACCCAGACATTGTGAGAGCCTGTCCTTGGATGTCCAGACTTGGCGTATAGGAACCATAGCAAAGATGTTATTGAGATCTCCTCTCTTGAAAGGTCTATAAAAATCAAAAAGTATAGAACAAAGGATAGTTGCCTGACTAGGAGGAAAGACTGGTTAAAAATACTGGAACAATAACAGAATTGAAAGAAACAAATCAAACTTTCATGACCTTTTTACTGTCATTACAGGAGGATGCGTTGATACTTCTTCTTGACAATTACTCCAGGCTAGGTCTGCCTGCACACAGGTGTGCATCCTGGCATCTGCGCTGCAGGATTTACAGGAAAAGCAGCATGGCTCCATGCTGGCTTGATTTTCAGCTGGAGAAACACCCAAGTCATATTGTTGTCTTTATGTTGGTTGAAGTATCTAGCCAGAGACAAAGGCTGCTTGGAAGGTGTGGTTACATCATCCTGTAATGTGTATCCCATATTATGCCTCTATGCAATGAAGTCATATGTGTGGAGGTTGGGCATGAATTCTGATTTTGGAACCTGCCTCTAGAAAGCTTTTTTATTTTTTCCTCTCTTTCCTCTGTTCTCCAGCACTAGAAGGTACAATCTACTGATATTTATTGCCTTGTGTTCTTAAAGGCTTGGTTTGTGCTTTGTACACAGATCTGGGATATTGGAAGAGGTAATACAAAGATGAATTCACAAATGCTTTCCACAAGGACATTGGTATTCTTTCCTATAAGGATTCCACAGAATAATCTTGAGGTGCTTTGTTACCCCATATGTTACTTTACTCTACAATGGTACCTATGGTTTTATTAACATTTTTTCAACATGGTGAAGAATGGTTTATCAGTTATATATGCTTGTCAAGATTGGTTCTGACTAAAAGGGGGTGTGTGTGTCATGGGATGGGTAATGCTTGAGGATAGAAGGAGATTCAAATACCCAAAAAAAGCAATGCTAAACAATTTACAAATATAATAGAAATAAGATGTTGGATATAAGAAAGAGTATTTGTGTTCATTCTGTTTTCTTATTCCCATCATTTGGATAAAGGTGCTATCCAGTTGTTTTGATTTTAGGAAAACAAAACCCTTCATCTCTGTAATTCTCTGTGAGTTGTTAAAGGACATCAGGTATGAATACAACTCCTTCTCTAGGATAAAGGCCGTCATTGAGGAGCTTGCATTTTTGCCCAATCAACTTAATTTTAAATACTTGCTGCCTGACTTCTTAACTTGGTCCTGTGAACTTTGATTTGGCTTCTAGATTAGAACGCAGCTTTAGAATCAAAGTAAATGTAGGCTTGAAAGCTTGAAAGCTACTGGCATGTAAGCAGCTAACCTTGGCATTGTAACACCATCAACAATTTTAAAATGCCATGCAATAAGCATATAGTGGTAAAACCCTATTTAAAAATGTTTGGTGTACATTTTTACAGGGTAAAAGCAGGCACTGTAGAACTGTAACAATTTTATGGTTGGTGGTGACAGGAAGATACTATTGTTTTTTAATGCAAAGGTTTCTGCATCACCTTTTGTAAGTTAAACATTGTTGAAAACCATAAAATAATCATATAGATAAGCTTGAAATTTTTCTAAATGACCTCAGATTTCATTTGATATATTCTGTTTGTGTATTGGTGAAAACATCTATGCAACACTTATTCAAAATGTGTGTTAAGCATGGATAAGTCATTTAAATGTAATCTACTAGTCCTGAGTCATTCTCAAGAAACTGAACATAAGGAAAACTTCTTTAAATGTAAGCATAAAAATCAAATATTTTTGGAAGTCAAGCAGTGGAGACTCAAATAGAGGAAGAGACTGTGCTTGGAATATTTATGGTACAAACAAACTGGAGTGTATGGAATAAATTTCAGATGATGCCACAGTTTTCTTTGATATCCAGGTGTGTCTACTCAGGAGGTTCTGTAGGTTACAGGATGTTTTATGTTCAAGTTGTCTTTGCCATGACATCTCACTATGAGCAATCATAACTTTTAATATTAATATTTTCTGTGTTCTGTGTGGGAAATGAGCTTGAAAAACCTGAATGGATGAAATGGGTCAGCAACCAGGTTTTTTTGTATTTGATCTAGGTTAATGCACAGAAACTGAGGCACAGGTGGTTTGGCTTGTCGCAAACAAGATTAACAGCCAATTGTTAGACAGGAAGAGAACTCAAGATTTCCATTTTCAGGGATGCATGGTTCAAATCGATCATAGGATTACTAAAAAATTCATGTGTTCATGATAAATGGTTTTATTTTTTTACTGACGCAGTTATTCACTGAAAAGGACAGTTTCCTACACAGAACTATAAATCTCTGCTTGAAATGCAGAATTAATATTTTCAACAGCTGACCTTTACTGTGTTTTTCAAGTGGGAAAACCTCTAATCTGTAAAAACCTTTATGTTAATAGGTCTGGATCCTTAAAATAAAGCATTACTTTGAGTTAAAAACATTGGTCAAGCTTTTGCATCCCAAATAATGCTCTGGGTTTGGTTCCCATGGTTACTGAAGAAAGTGCTTGTGTAGCATCCAGCAGAGAACCCCAGGAAGAGGCAACAAGGGAATCAGGATTTTGGAAAGACCAGGCTGTAACAAGCATGGCTGCTGTTAGGAAGATCCCTTACAATCTGTGTTCCAGTAGTGCTGCTTCTTACAGTGCTGGACCAATTAATAGGCAGTGTCATAATGATACAGGTTAAAATGCCTCTCAGGACAGAGGAGAGTTGATTTAAGAACTGTTTGAAGCACCTTGTCATTTGCTATGGTTCAGGCAATGTGAATGAGTTTTCAGCCATTACTCACTGTAATAACTTCACTGTTTTACTTAATGTACCAGATTGATGCCACTAACTAAAATGAGAATTTAACTGCAAAGAACAAATAGGGCTTCCTAACTCCCTTTCTGTTGCTGTCCTAGGATAAAATTTATAGAATAAAATTATCAAAGGCAGCAAATTTAACTGCTGAAAATGCAAACCAGATGGACAAATATTAAGTCAAATGGTCAGTGGCTATTTTTTTGTTGACAGCTGAATATTGGTATTAAAGGGCAGTAGAGGAAAGGTGAAGTCCCCCAAGATTGTGATGACTGAGCTCTTCTGAGAATACACCTGATATAGCTGAGCTTGACCTGATGGAACATGAGAACAACCTTACCTTAAACAAACTCAGACTTCCTGCCCCCATAATTCAATAAGTGAAGGAAAGCTTTTATTTTAAATTTGATCTTCTGGTGGTAATAGTAAGCCTTACATAAAATGACATGGGCAGAGTTACTTTGATAGCTAAAGTCACCAGGATAATCCTTTAGAACTCTTAGCTAAATGTTATCATATTAATTCAATTTTTAAATCCTGATTTTTTAATCACTTTGTTTTTTTAGAAGCCACAGTGAACACCTCTTTTTAAAATTAGAAATGAGCATCTCTGGAAACACAATGCGTTATGATGTGGATAAAAATATATTTAAAGCTATGCTGGCTGTAGCATTGAACATCAGTACTGTGGGATACAAAACTGAACTTTTCATTTTTTTTCCTAGTGCACAAGTATTATCTCCATGACGTTTGAATCTCGCACTAAATTTACCTACTAACAAAGTATTTTATACCCCTGTTCCCTCCTGCCTATGACGAATATAGTTTGATCTTCATTTCTATATCCAAGATGAAAATACTCCCATTTTTACAGTTGTAAATTCTGGCATGTTATTCTAACTTCAGTTGTGGATTTTAGCTAGTATATGATTTCGGCTTTTAATATAATGAAGATTCCTTAGACTTAGGCTATGTATGCTGCTACCTTAATTGCTTTTTGAGAGGAGGGGGAAGGAAATGTTTAAGTTTTAAAATACTTTAATACTTTTTAAGAGTAGACAAAATCTTGCTTGTATGGCAGTGTTTTTAACTTACTCTTAGTATATATTTTTATGTAGAATTAAATCACTATCAAGATCCTCATGTCTATGAGAGCTTTAATTATCCCTATGTGGTGTGTCAAACTTTTCTGGTACCACTATGGGAGGGAAAGAAACTGGCTCCAAAATGAAATTAAAATTAGCCATGAACATCTTGGAATGACACAGACTTAATCCCAATGAGCTCTAATACATAATAATTGCAAACTTTTATGCTGAATTTGATCATGTTCCCAGTAGCTCTGGGTAAGGAGTGGTTTCCAAGTACTCACCAATGACTGAACTTCTAGGAAGCAGAAAAAGATCAATGCTGCCCTAGATGGAGGTCTCCAGCAAATGTACTCTTGAGGTGAGTATGGGATACCTGTCTTCCTGAGGAGTGTATATTTAGTATGAAAAGTGGAAGAAGTTGCTCTAAAATTTTGGCTTTTGTTCGTGACTGTACTTACCAGCTCCCTGGAGTTTATGCCTACATCCACAAAGGCATTTTGTATCCTTGTAGTTGCAGATGGTTGTAGCCTGACAGCAAAATGTGCTCACAAGCAATGGGCAGCTGCACTGCTGAGTCCCTTTAAATCCCTAATGATGACTGTGCTAGGAAATTATACAAGTTGATTTCTGAACCCAAAAGTATGTATGAATGAAAAATAAACCACTCAGGTTCTTCACTCTTGCTTACATCTTACCAATTCTAATTCTTGTAGTTAGTCCTATGGTGCTTTCAAGTTTTCAGCTCTTTTCATTTTTTATGTATTATGGTTACAGTCTCTCACTTCTAGATCTAAATACATGACAAAAACCTAACCCCAGAAATGCAAGTGAAAATGCAATTTCTGAGAGGTGTGATTCTGTATTTTGTCTTTTGCAATTCTCTGAGAGCTAACTTCTGTAAATATCCTTGGATGCTGGCATTCTAATAAATTTCAAACAAATGAGCATTCATACTCATAAGATTTTAAAAAAAGTTATATGAGGCTTTAGTGACTTGAGGCTTGTAAAACTGATCCTATCCCAAAACACTGGTGATGGATTGACAGTTTCCTTCTGACTTAGAATTTATATATCCTACTTTAGTACTGGGTTTATTAGCAAAATAGCATGTCTAAAATGTTTATTTATCATTCATCAATTTATCTGCTGTCATTATTATGTTCATCATTGACATGCTGCAGCTTTTTGTTCTCCATGGATACATTTTTTTTATTAATAAAATAATTAAAACTCCCAAAACACTGTTGAGACAATGGTTTAAGCTGAGTTTGCTGCAGCATCTGGTCTGATTTTGGTAGCCAGTATTTCTGTAAACATTTCTTTTGCTGGATGCATACTTTTAGCTACACTTGGGAAACAGATATAATATTCCCCTGAGAGGCAACATTTGCACTGAAGGTGTGCAGGCAAATTACTAATTCTTCCATTCTGTCTCCACTAGAAGCTGAGTTATTGAAAAGCTAATTATTTAGCTACAGGCAGCAATGGATGAAATTGCTGCCTGGAGCTGGGAGACTGGAAAAAAACAACACCTGTTGTAATCAAACACCCTTTTCCATCAGTGCCAATGGCAAATATACTACTCTATAAAAATCTTATCTCATGTTAAAAAAACCAAAAAGAAATAAAAATGGATGAGAGTTGAAAAAACCCACCCAACAAATCAAGTATTTCTTATGATTCCCTTAGGAACAAAGGTGATGGTGATCATAAGTCAGGGAACTAATTATACTCCGTTTTGAATGTCTGAATGTAACTCTATAAATAGAAGGTGATAACAGGTGTTAATGGCAGGAACCTTTATTTGTTTTGATGCAAAGCCCTTTAGCATTACTAAAAGACTTTCCACTGACTGATGTAAGCTTGTTTAATGTTTAGTGAGTGCTGAAGCATTTAGAAATCTAGGGAAGGAACAGGTTTTTTTTTTTGGTTTTTTTTTTGTTTGTTTGTTTGGTTTTTTTTGTTATTTGTTGCAAAAAGAGAGATGTTTTTTATGCATTTTTAACAAGTTATCACTAAGACAAATGGAAGGGTATTACAGAAAACCCTGAGCTCAGTGTCATTGCGTAGGCTTGTGGTGAGCTTGTTTTCATCTGTAAAATCTTCCTCTTTTCCCAGAGGCTTCTTTCCTTGCTGTGGTTCAGGATATTTTCTGTTGTGCAGATACAGCTATGTGTGGATTCCATTGAAAATGAGGATCACTGATGGGAACCTGGGATAAAGAAAACACCAAACCTCTTCCTAGAGGAAACCTGTGTACTAGTCCTTTTCTATCATGGTTCCAAATTGCTGTATTATTATTTTCAGTTTCCAGAAATTGCATTGGAACATCTCATTCAGCTGCCTGATTGCCAAAGCTGTCTGCCATTAAAAACCTGGCATGAATACAGGTGGTTTTCAGTTAGCTGTTCACAAGCTGAGAGAAAAAGTACAAGTCCTGTGCTCCAGTTTCAGTTTCATTGTAGCTGGGGATCAAAATGTTATTTAGAAAAATAAAAAAAGGTAACTAAAGTCAAGTTAGAAAACTCCTGAACATGTCCCTCTGGAAATATCCACTATCTCTTGTTTATATTTGTGGCATTTTCAGCCCTTCTTTGATTAAAACCCAGAGTTCTGTGACACTGTCTGGCTATGTTTTGCTGAAGCTCCACTGAGGGGAAAAAAATATTAGTCCTTTGACCTGATTTTGGATTACCTGACTTGTTTTATATAAGATGCCACTCGATCCAAGTACTCTAAAAAGTATAGATAAACTTGAGCTATAGGGGGGAAAAAGGGTGTATGTAGAAAGAATTGGACATTTTGAAATGTTGATCTTCAGAGCAAACAAATTAAGATTAATCACTTAAAGATGCAGAGTGAAAATTTGTTATTATTTTAAGACTCTGCTGTTTGATCTTTAAGGGTCAAAAGGTATTTTAAACTTATTGCCTAGGAAGGACATTGAACACTGGACTGGATCACTCTGAAACACTATCTTGTATAAAAAGGATAAAAAAAAAGTATCAAGGGCCACTAATGACAGCTTTACTATGTAGCCAGTTTGGTTCAGAATATAAAAGAATTAACCAGCATAAAAGCAGCCTGATCCCTATTCAGCTGGCTTCAAGAATTGGCATGGTCTTGAAATAATTGAATAATTGAAATAAACCAGGAAATTGGCAAGCTTTGTTCCTTTTCACTGTGCCACATTTCATCTGAGTACATTTTTTTGTAGTTGCTCAATTTCTAAATTTCCTTTTTTAAAATTTTTTACAATTGCTTTTGATTTGATCATATCTTCTTGTCAGAGTGTTTGTTCCACTTTCTTCTCTGATTTCAAGATTTTATTCCCTTTCCTGACAGGAAGAATTTCCTCTCAGGAATTGGAATGAAATCTTGTGATTTCAATTAGGATCAATTGGGCAAGCTATGGTCCATTTCCCTGCAGTTCATGTCAGCCCAGTCACTTTTACTGTTTACCCTTTATTTTGGAATTTTCTCTTTTCGTTTTAGCACTTTATTTCTTCAGTTTCATCTACTCTTTGCTTACTTTTCTTCCCTGATTTTGGGATTTTGATTGGAATAATTTTGGCAAGCTTCGATGCTTTTCAGTGCGCCTCATTTCATCTCAGTACACTTGGTTTTCTTCAGACCATTTGCAAATTTTCTGTTTTTTTTTCAATTTCATTTTATTTGCTCATATCTCCTTGCCAGAACGTTTGTTGTACTTTCTTCTCAGATTTGAAGATTTCTTTCTTTCAGGAAATGGAATGAAATGAAAAGAGAAAATAATTTGAACAAATGCTCTGGAATGGAGACATGATTAAATGAAATACAATTGTAAAATAGAAAGTAAATTTGTCATTGGACTGACTTCAACCAAATGCACTGAGTTGAAATATGATGCACCAAAATGGACTGAAGCTTGCAAATATTTTTTGCCATTGAAATCCTGAAATCCAGGAAGATAGTTAAACTGAGAGACAGGAGAAGGACTTGAAGAAAGAAAATGCTAAATAGATAAAAGGGTAAGTTCTTAAACAAAGTGAAAACTTTTAAAAGAATCTCAGATGCCATGAAGTGCAGGGAAATGGACCAAAGCTTGCCAAACTGATCCTCATTGAAATCTGAAGATATCATTCCCTTTCCTGATAGGGAATTTTTCTTTTCAAAAAAGGGAATGAAATCTTGGAATCAGAGAAGAATGTGGAACAAACACTCTAGCTAAGATTTATGATAATATCAAGTGCAATTGGCAAAAAAGAGTATATTTGGCAATGCATTGACTAGAATATTGACTGAGATGAAATGTTGTGTAGGGA